>NW_007253553.1:28330-158618 GCF_000164805.1 Carlito syrichta | reverse complement strand
GAGGTCTCGCTGCCCATGCAGGTCTCGAACCCGCGGGCTCAGGCAATCCACTCACCTCAGCCTCCCAAAGGTGCGTGATTACAGGCTGAGCCACCGAGTCCGCTGATTTTTGACTTTTTAATGATAACTATTCTGACTTGTATGAGGTGGTATCAAACTGTAGTTTTGATTTGCATTTCTCTGATTATTAGTGAAGCTGAGCATTCTTGCAAATGTTTGTTGGTCGCTTGGATAGCTTCCTTTGCTCACTTTTTCATGGGATGTTTTTGGGTCCCCCCCCCACTGTTGATTTGTTTGAGTTCCTTGTAGATCCTGGATGTTAGGCCTTTGTTGGATGCATATCTTGCAAATATTTATTTCCCATTATGTGAGTCTCTTTACTCTCTTGATGGTTTCTTTTATTGTGAAAAAAAACTTTTTAGCTTGATAAGTTTCCACCTGCCAATCTTAGCTTTTGCTGCATTTGCTTTTGAGGACTTAGCCATGGATTCATTGCCTACTCCAACGTCCAGGAGGACGTTCGCTAAGTGTTCTTCTAAGATTCATATAGTTTGGGGTTTCACATTTAAGTCCTCGATCCATTTTGAGTTAATTTTTATATATGGTGATAAGTGAGGGTCTAGTTTCATTGTCTTGTGTGTGGTTATCCAGTTTTTCTAGCACCATTTGCTAAATATGGTCTCTTTTCCTCACTGATTATTTTGTTGGCTTTGTCAAAGACAAACTGGTTGACTGTATGTGATTTTATTTCTCAATTCTCTGTCCTATTCCATCAGTCTATATGCCTATTTTTGTACCAATATCATGCTGTCTTGGTTACTGCAGCCTTGTAGTAAAGTTTGAGGTCTGGAAGTATGATGCCTCCAGCATCGTTCTTTTTGCTGAGGAGTGCTTTAGCTAGTCAGGTTTGTTTGTTTGTTTGTTTGTTTTTAAATTCCATAGGAATTTCTGTATTTTTTTTCTGTGTCTGTGAAAAATGATGCTGGTAGTTTGATAGGGATTGTGTTGAATCCGTAGATTGCAATGGGTAGTATGAATATCTGGCAATATTGGTTCTTACAAACCATGAGCATGGGATGTTCCATTTGTTTGTGTCATCCTTGAATTCTTTGAGTAGTG
Organism: Carlito syrichta; assembly: GCF_000164805.1. Lineage (NCBI taxonomy): Eukaryota > Metazoa > Chordata > Mammalia > Primates > Tarsiidae > Carlito > Carlito syrichta. Next base: position 157,499 of record NW_007253553.1, on the reverse strand, counting down.
TTTTGTAGTTCTCATTGCAAAGATCTTTCACTTCTTTGGATAGATGGATGCCAAGATATTTTATTTTGTGTGTGTGCATATGATGAATGGGTTTGTGTGTTTTATTTGGTTCTCAGACTGCTTGTTGTTAGCATATAGAAATGCAATGCTTTTTTTGCACATTGATTTTATTTTGTATCCTGAGACTTTCCCAAAGTCGTTTATCAGTATGAGGAGGTTTTTGACAGACCCTCTAGGCTTTTCTAGGTATGAAATTATATAATCTGCAAAGAGGGATAATTTAAATTTCTCTTTTCTATTTGGATACGCCTAATTTCCTTCTCCTGCCTGATTGTTCTGGCTAGGACTTATAGTACTATGTTAAATAGGAGAGGTGAGAGTGGGCATCTTTGTCTACTTTAATTCTTAGGGGAAATATTTTCAGCTTCTGCCTATTAAGCATGATGTTGGCTGTAGGTTTGTCACAGATGGTCCATATTATTTTGAGAATGTTCTTTCCAGGTCTTGGTGTTTGAGAGTTTTTATTAAGAATAGACGTTGGATTTTATCAAATGCTTTCAGCATCTGATAAGATAATCATGTGGTTCTTGGTTTTACATCTGTTTATGTAATGGATTATGTTTATTGATTTACATATGTTGAACCAGCCTTGCATCCTGAGAATGAAGCTCACCTGGTAATGATGGATGATCCTTGAAATGTACTGTTGGATGTGTTGAATAGAATCTTGCTGAGAATTTTTACACCTGTATTCATCAGAGAAATTGGCCTGATTTTTCTTTCCTTATTGGGTCTTTGCCATTTTGGAGCATCCAGATGATATTGACCGCATAGAATGAGCTAGGGAGACTTTCTTCTTTCTCGATTGCCTGAAATGTTTTCATTATGATTGGTGTCAGTTCTTCCTTGTATGTCTTGTAGAATTCAACTGAGAAACCATCTGGTTCAGGGCTTTTTTTGATGGGGATGTTTAATATTACTGAGTTGATTTACTGGATTGTTATTGGTCCGTATAGGTTTTCAACTTCTTCCCATTTCAGTCTTGAGAGATTATATAATGCCATTAATTCCTCCATTTCCTCTAGATTTTCTAGATGATTTGCACACAAGTGTTCACAGTAATCTTGGATAATCTATTGTATTTCTTCAGGGTTATTATGACATTGCCTTTTTTGTTTCTAATTGTGTTTGTTCAAATTTTCTCTCTCTCTCTCTTTTGGGGAGGGGTAATTTGGCCAGGGGTCTATCAATCTTATTTATCTTTCCAGAAAAACAACCAACTTTTCATCTCCTTAATCCTTTGTATGATTTTTTTTTGTCTTTATGTCCTTCAACTGTGATTTTGCTTTCATAATTTCTATTTCCTTACTGATTCTAGGATTGAATTGCTCTTGTCTTTCCAGCTACTTTAGGTGTGACATTAGACTGTTTACTTGTGATCCCTCTATATTTTTGACAGGTGCATGTGATCTTATAAACTTCTCTCAGCACTGTTTTTATAGTATCCCAAAAGTTTTGGTGTGCTGTGCTTTGTTTTCATTGTTTCTAGAAATTTTTGTTTTTTTTTTTTTTAGTTGGAGTCTCACTCTGTCACCCAGGTGGAGTGCAGTGGCACACTCACAGCCACCCCAGTGACGACCTGCTAGGTTGCGGCAATCCTTCCACCTCAGCCTTCCAAATGGCTGGAACTACAGGCACACGCTACCACACCCGGCTAATTTTTGACTTATTGTAGAGACAAGGTCTTGCCAAGTTGCCTAGGCTGACCTCGAACCACTCAGGCAATCCACTTGTCTCAGCCTCCCAAAGTGCTGAGATTACAGGCTGAGCCACCAAGCCTGGCCAAATTTTTTTATTTCAGCCTTGTTTTCTAAAGTGTTAACCCAAAAGTCATTCAGAAGCATATTGATTAATTTCCATGTATTTGTGTGTTTGGGGGGATCCTGTTGGTGATGATGTTTATTTTTATTCCACTATGGTCTGAGAAAATACTTGGTATGATTTTGGCCTTTTGAAATTTGTTCATGCTTGATTTATGTCTTAGTATGTGGTCGATCTTGAAGTATGTTTCATGTGCTGATAAGAAGAAAGTATATTCTGTGGTTGTTGGGTGAAATGTTCTGTAGATATCTGTTAGTCCAATTGGTTGAGTGTTGAGCTAAGCTTCCTGATTTACTATTAATTAATTAATTTCTGCCTCTATGATCTGTCTAAGGCTGTTAGCAGGGCATTAAAGTCTCCAACTATATTGTATAGCTGTCTATGTCTTCTCTTATTTTAATTGGCAATTGTTTTATAAATCTGGGTGCTCCTATGCTGGGTATGTATACATTCAGTATGAATATTTATTGCTGGTGGATTGAATCTGTTATCATTACATAAAGTCCTTTTTAGCTTTTGTTGGTTTAAAGTCTGTTTTGTCTGATATATGAGTAGCTACTCCTACTTTTGTTTTAGATTTGCCTGGAAGATCTTTCTCCAGTCCTTTACCTTGAGCCTGTGGGTGTCATTTGCCCTTTACCTTGAGCCCTTTATCTTGAGCCTGTGGGTTTCCTGAAGGCAGCAGAAGGATGAATCATGCTTCTTGAACTAATTTACCATCATATGCCTTTTTAGTGGCATCTCCAGTCCATTCGTGTTTATGTTAATTATTGAGATATGGGGGCTTCTTCCTGTCATATTGCTATTAAAAGGCTGCCTTGACTTTTTGGTTTTGTGGTTGATTTGTATGGTCTGTAAACTCTCTATGTGCCTATACTTTGGTGATGGGTAAAATTGTTCTTTTGCTTAGAACCTTCTTCAGCATCTCCTGGAGGGCTGATCTGAAGGCAGCATATTCTCTTAGGGATTTGATGTCTGGGAAGGATTTGAATTCTTTTTCTTTAATGAAGCTTAGCTTTACAGAGTAGGAAATATTTGACTTTAATTTATTTTCTTTAAAAATGTTAAAGATGGGGACTTGGTGGCTCAGCCTGTAATCCCAGCATTTTCAGAGGCCGAGGCAAGTGGATTGTCTGAACCTCCGGGTTTGAGACCAATCCAGGCAACTTGGCGAGACCTCCTCTCTACCATAATTAAAAAAAATTATCCAGGCATGGTAGCGCACACCCGTAGTTCCAACTACTTGGAAGGCTGAGGCGGAAGAATCGCTGGAGCCCGGGAGGTCAATACTGGAGTGGCTGTGAGCGTGCATACCACCGCACTCCAGCCTGGGTAATGAACTGAGATTCCAACTCAAAAAAAAAAAAAAAAAGGAACTTAAGTGGTTTCTCTCAACCATGCCAATTCTGGCATGTCTCTCTATCTCTCCTCTTTTCCTTCTCTAATAAACTTTTTTGAAAACTTAAAAAAAAAATGTTGAAGATGGGACTCCAGTATCTTTGGGCTTGTAGAGTTTCTGCTGAGAAAACTGCTACAATTCTTCCTTAGTATGTGGTCTGCCCCTCTATTTAGCTGCCTTTAAGATTTTTTCTTCAGGATGCCCACCTGTAAAGATAGATTATTATTCCTTGGTGATGGTCCTCTTATGTAGTTCCTCACAAGACTTCTCTGGCTCTCTTGTATCTATATGGTCACCCCTCTAGAGAGATAGGAGAAATTTTCCTGGATGACTTCTTAGAAGGCTTGCTCTAGGGTGTTCTCAGTTTTCCCTTCATTCTACAGATGCCAATCAACCATAGATTTGGTCTCTTTACATAATCCCAATTTTCTCATAGACTTTACTCATTCTTCCTAACCCTTTTCTCCTTGTTTTTGTCAGACTGGGTTAATTCAATAGTTTGATCTTAAAGCTCTGAGATTCTTTCCTCTGCCTGATCAATTCTCCTGCTCAGGCTTGTTTTTGTGTTTTTAAGTTCCAGGAAATAATTCTTCATTTCCCAGAAGGACCTTTCTTATATTGGTCAGCACAACTTTCACTTTGTGCACTGTTTTCATTGTTTGGATGATCTGTGCATCCATCTTCCTGTGGATTTTTTTTACTATATTTGCAATCCATAGTCTGACTTCCGTGCCTGTCATCAGTACCAGATTGTTTTGGAAGGGTTCTATTGATTGGGTTCTAGGAAGTCCTTTTGCATATGTTGACTCATTAAGACTTTGTAGATTGCCATTTTGCCCCCTCATTCTTCCTCATCTGTAAGGGCAAACTGTTTTCTTTTTTTTCTGTTGTTTTTTAATTAGATAAGGTTGCTACTGTTGCCTGTCTTCCCTTCTCTGACCCACCTGTGATGGTAGAGGCAGCAGTGGCAAAAAGGGTGGTGTTCTGGGAGGAGATCACCTGAAGCTGCATCACTGGTATAGTCTGGCAATCCTGATGTTTCCAGCAACCTCCAGCAATGTTGGCTATACAAAGTCTATTCCAAGATGCTAGCTGTTAGCAAAGTGGTAGAAGTCAATTGAAGCCTACTTTGGGTTTCATCTGGGTTACTAAAATGTCAGCCTAAAATAATCAAAAAGGTCAGAATCTAGTTTAAAGACTGTTCATTCAAGTACAAAAGTTGAGGACAGCAGCATGGGACACATTTCCAAGTTGCTTTGGGATGTGCTCCTAAGGAATCAAATTCTTTCTGCCCTTATAATTTTTCCATTTTGAAAAAAACAAAAATTAAATGGAAATACAAATAAATTTTGAAAATTAGTTCTTTTCTTTCTGATAATACATATAATATACATTTTATTGATATTCAGAAATTATTTGGATAAAACTTTCTTGTGGCATGTTTAGTGTTCCTGTTCTGGTATTTGACACTCGGCTCTGTTTTGTCCTCATTAATTAATGGAATCTTTATTATCTATTCAGTCATTAGTACTTTGATTCTCTTGGTAATTTCTTCTACCACTCATATAAAATAGCACAAGTCTGAGAATGTTGTAGAGGACATATGAATGGGTGTTTAAAATATGTTGAGAAGCACAGTAATTATTAAACTCTCATGGCTTTTAGACAGATGATTAAGTTTGTGCCTTGTTGTTTTCCAGAGGATATGCTGTGAGTTCTAGTGCTCTCCCAGAGAACTCTTGTAAATGGTAAAAGCAAATGTATAAGATTTAGACAGCGCAGCCTATCTGAAAGCTCTATGTTGATCATATGATACTGAAGATGCAGATTCAGCCAATTGAGAATATTTCACTTCTATGCTTTGAGAGTATATTTTTTAGTGTAGTACAGTTAATAAAAACTTGGCTTGAGATGATGTTTCCACATTGTAATCATGCCTGCACGATAAGTAAAGTATCCGGCCTTGATGATCTATCTATTGACAGGAGAGAGCTTATGCTGTAGGTCTTTTGTGTGCTTCATTGTTTTTATCCCACAGCCCACATTGTACGAAGACAGTGACTGAGACAATTAAAACAGACATAAAAGTGGGAGTAGTTGTTTCACATTCACTGTTAGAAGATGTTTATAGCTATTATAACCTGTTATAGGGGCTGGCATCCTAGTTTCTAATGAACTGGCTGTGTTTCCCAGGTATTTCTGAACATCCATATTTTCATATTAGTAGATTTCTTATTCTGTTTAAAGCAATGGGGAAGTCTAATAAACCAAAAGAATTGGAAACACAAATGAAAGAAATAAATTGCTCCTCCCAACTATCAGCCATGAGAATAACAATAAACATTGAGATAGAGAAGGCTATAAAATCCAAAAAGTGAAAAGACAATGTTCAATGTTGAGTTGTAGAGTGTAGTGGGATGGAACCCATTCTTTGGTAGTCAGCTAAAATATAAAATCACTTTTAACATGAAAGGGAGAAGATTTTGCTTCTCTCTCACCATATGCAAAAATTAACTCAAGATGGATTAAAGACTTAAATGTAAGAGCTGAAACTATAAAAATTATTGAAGAAAACCTAGGAACTACTCTTCTGGTCATCTGTCTGGGCAAATAATGTAGGATGGGAACCCTAGAAGCAATTGTACAAAAACAAAAAATAGACAAATTAGACTTAATTAAATTAACAAGCTTCTGAACAGCAAAAGAAATAATCAACAGAGTGAATAGAAACCTACTGAATGGGAGAAAAAGTTTGTAAATTATGCCTCAGACAAAGGGCTAATATCCAGAAACCACAAGGAACTCAAACAACTCAACATTTAAAACACATACACACACACACACACACACACACACCAAAAATGGGCAAAAGACATATATAGATATTTCTCAAAAGAAACACAAGCAGTAAAAAAAGAAAATTAAAAAATGCTCAAAATCCTAATCATCAGAGAGATGAAAAATCAAAACCACCATGAGATATCACTTTGCACCAGTCAGAATGGCTGTTATTAGAAAATGAAAGAACAACAGATGTTGGCATGATTGAAGAGAAAAGGTAATGTTCATTCACTGTTGGTGGAATTGTAAAGCAGTTATGGAAAACAATCTGGAGATTTCTCAAATAATTCAAAATAGAATTACTATTTGACCCAGCAGTGCCAGTACTAGGGATCTACCAAAAGGAAAATAAATCAATATATAAAAAAAGATACCTGCACTTATGTGTTCACTGCAGCCCTATTCACAATAGCAGAATCATGGACTCAACCTAAGTGTCCACCAACAATTGACTGGATAAAGAAATTGTGGTATATAGACATCACAGAATACTATGCAACCATCAAAAAGAATGAAATTATGTCCTTTACAGCAACATTGATGGAAGCAGAGATCAGCAGCCTAGGTGAACTAACTTAGAAACAGAAAACTAAACATTGCATACTCTCACTTATATATGGAGGTTAAGTGCCACAAAGATGGAAATAATAGAGACTGGGGACACCAGTAAGGGGGCAGGTGGATTGAGGGATTAGGGTTCAGAAATTACCTATTGGATACAATATTCACTATCTTAGGAATGGTCCACCTAAGACCCAACCCCCACCACTACATAATATGTCCTTGTAACAAACATATCCCCTGAATCTAAATGTATCACCTGAATCTAAAATAAAAGTGGAAAAATAATGTCTATAACTCACAAGTTGAAAGTTACCATCAGTAAGTGAAATTGATAAAGTATAATATCTCAAAAGATAATTTAACTTCAAATTTAATATCTGTAAAGAAATATGCAATCAGTTATGGAAATTAAGAAGTAAACTGCTCCTCAGCACTCAGAGCTTCTATCATGCCCCTTTTCCTTCAAAATACAATCAATATGTGCTGAGAACAAAATGTATCAGAATAAAGCATGAAACAGATGAATAATAAACACATTCTTGAATCTTGAAAAAAAAAGGAAGTAAACTGCCTTATATGAAGGGGAATATATTAATCAAAAAGAAGAAGAAGACATTTTATTATATGCAATTTTACTTTCCTACAGATGAAAATACAGAGAATAGTATGGACAATAGCACAGAATTAAAGGTGTTAATGTTGTATTCAAGAATGATATATTCAAAAGCATGTCTCTCAGCATGTAAAAATTGAAATTGAAATTCAGTAATGAACTTTGTAGCCTGTAGCAATTGAATCTAATAAAATAATAAATATTCATTTTATCTCTACCTATAGACAATTAACCTTGACTCGAAAGCTAATAACACTTTTTCATGTTTTGGATAACTATAATTTAAGGGTCTTCTGTTCTGATTCTGCTGTTACCTTCAGACCAGTAAACAAGTAGAAGAAGATTACAGTTTCATCTTCAGATTTGGAGAGTATAAACCAAGTTTCATTTCATTAACTTGTAGTAAGATAGGCCAACAGGTGAGTTAAGAAAGGAGCCATTAATTTTACACAGAGAGTTGTCCTAAACTATGAAAAATTATCCAGTACTTATTTCTTTTTTAAGTAATTACTTAAGTTGACAAATAAATTTGTAAATATTTTTGTATAAAATTTGATGTTTTAAAATTAATATAGAATGTGCAATGACTAAATTGAGCTACTTAACATATGCATTCTTATTTTTGTGGTGAGAATACTTAAAATTTACTCGTAGCAATTTTCAAGAATGTAATTCATTGTTATTAGGTATAGTCTCCATGTTGTTCAATAGATCTCTTAAACTTATTTCTCCTCATTGAAATTGGATGTCCTTTCATCAACATCTCCCTCAGCCCTGTCCCCTATCCCCTAGTATTCACCTTCTGCTCTCTGCTTCTGTGAGTTCAGAGTTTTTTACATTCCACAGAGAAATGGTGAGATCATGTGGTATTTGTCTTACTGTACCTGGCTTATTTTCTTTACCCATTCATCTGTTGGTGGACACCTAGGTTGATTCCATATTTTGACAATTGTGAATAATGCTACAATAAACATGGGAGTGAAGGCATCTCTTCAATATACATATTACATTTCCTCTGGATATATACTTATAAATTGGATTCATGGATCATATGGTAGTTCTAGTTTTTAATTTTGTGGGAATCTCCATACTATTTTCCATAATGTCTATCCTAACTTAAATTCTCGCCAACAGTGAGCTATGTTCCCTTTTCTTCATAACCTAATACTTACTGTCTTTTGTCTTTTTCATAATAGCTATTCTAACAAGTGTGAAGTGCTCTCTCATTGTGGTTCTAATGTGCATGTTTCTGATGGTTAGTGAAGTTGAGCATTTTTTATGTCTGCTGTCCTTATGTATATCTTCTTTTGAGAAATGTCTACTTCTAGTCCTTTGGACATTTTTAATTGGATTGTTTTCTTGCTGTTGAGTTGAGTTCCTTTTAGCCAAAAATCATTGCCCAGGCCATTGATTTGCTGAAAGTGGAACATGAGGACCCTACTATTATTATATTATGGTCCATATGTCCTTTTTAATCTATTAGTATTTGCTTCATACACACATACACATATATGTGCTGTGATATGGAATGCATATATAATTGTTACATCTTCTTGATGAATTGATCCCTTTATCATTATATAATGATCTTTCTTGTCTTTTTATATGTTTTTTACTCAAATTGCAATTTATCTGATTTAAGTACAGCTACCCTGCTCTCTTTTTGTTTCATTTCTCATGGAATATCTTTTTTCATCCCTTCATGTTCAGTCTGTGTGTGTCCTTAAAAGTGAAGTTATTTTCTTGTAGGTAGTATATAATTGGATCTTTTTGTTAAAAAATCTATTCAACCAGTCTGTGTCTTTTGATTGAAGAATTTAACCCATTTATATTCAAGGTAATAGTTGACTGGTAAGGACTTACTACTGCTATTTTCTTCATTGTGTCTTGGTCGTTTTACATATCATTTGTTGTTTTCTTCTCTTGGTGTCTTCCTTTTTGATTAACAGATTTTTTTGTAGTGGTATGCTTTGATTCATTAATTTCCCTCTATTATGTATCTACTATTGGTTTTTGTTTTATGTTTTCCAAAGTATTAGCTTTGATTGCATAAAGAAATCTGTACATTTTTACCCTACCCCTTAAACATTTTGTGTTTTTGAGGTTATAATTTATATCTTTTTATATTGTATATTCCTTAATAAATCATTGTAGCTATTATTTTTAATCAGTTTGTCTTTTTTTTTTTTGAGTTGGAGTCTCACTCTGTCACCCAGACAGGAGTGCAGTGACCGCTCCTGGCCACTGCAGCCTCAACCTGCTGGGCTCTGGCGATCCTTCTGCCTCAGCCTTCCAAGTAGCTGGAACTACAGGCACGCGCTACCACGCCCGGCTAATTTTTGATTTACTGTAGAGATGAGGTCTCGCCAAGTTGCCCAGGCAGGTCTTGAACCCGTGGGCTTAGGCAATCCACTCATCTCAGCCTCCCAAAGCGCAGGATTACAGGCTGAGCCACCAAGCCTGACCAGTTTGTCTTTTAACCTTTATATTAAAGATAGAAGTTATTTATACACCACCATTACAGCATTAGAATATTCTGAATTTGACTGTGTACTTACTTTTACCAGTGAGTTTTATATTTTTATATGCTTTGGTGTTACTAATTAGTGTCCTTTTATTTCAGCTTGAAGAACTCCCTTTAGCATATCTTGTAAGATGGGTCTGTCTGATGGTGATGAACTCCCTCAGCATTTGTTTGTCAGGGATAGTCTTTATTTCTCCTTCACTTCTAAAGGACAACTTTGCTGGGAAAAGTATTCTTGTCTGGCAAATTTTCTTTCAGCACTTTGAATATATTCCACTCTCTCTTGCCCTGTAAGGTTTCTACTGAAAAGTCTGCAGCTAGCCTTACTGGAATTTGCTTATGTGTGATATGATTCTTTTTCTCTTTCAAGTTTCAGGATCTTCTCTTTATCTTTGATTTTTGACAGTTTGATTATATATTTTTGGCAGCCTTGTTTGTACTGAGTTTTGTTGAAAACCTTTCAACTTCCTATACCGTGATAATTACATCTTTCCTCAGCTTTTTAAAAAAAGTATTTAATAGCCAAAGGGGTATTTTAGTTACATGGTTGCTTTGTGTAGTGGTGTAAGAGTCTGGGCTTTAAAAGTGTACTCATCACCCCATTAGTGCACATTGTGCCCAATAGGTAATTTTTCACTCTTTTCCTCCTTTCATCCCTTCCCTTCTGAATCTCCAGTGTCTTTTGTGCCATTCTTTATGCCTTTGCAGACCTTTATCTTAGCTCCCACTTATAAATGAAAGCATGCAGTATTTTATTTTCCATTTCTGTGTTACTTCACTCAGGATAATGGTCCCCAATTCCATCCAAGTTGCTGCAAAAATATAATTTTCATTCTTTCTTATGTCTGAATAGTATTCCATGGTGTGTGTATGCGCGCGCATGTGTGCGCGCGCACACATTTTCATTATCTACTGTGATCACACCTCTATAATTCTGAATTCTGCTACTATAAATATTCAGGTGTTGGTGTCTTTTTTGTATAATAATCTCTCTTCCTTTGGGTAGATACCAAGTAGTGAGATTGCTGGGTCAAATGGTACATCTACTTTTAGTTCCTTGAGAAATCTACATACTGATTTCCATAGAGGTTGTGCTAATTTACAGTCCTACCTACCGTGAATAAGCATTCCTTTTTTACTGCATCCATGCCAACAACTGTTTTTTTTTTTAATTTTTTTAATAATGGTCATTCTGACTAGTGTAAGATGCTCTCACATTATGGTTTTAATTTGTATTTTCCTAATGATTAGTAATGCTGGATATTTTTTCATGTTTGCTGGCTACTTTGAGAAAGGTCTTTGAGAAAGGTCTCTTCATATCATTTGCCGACTTTTCAGTGAGGTTATTTTTTTTCTTGCTGACTTATTTGAGTTCTTTGTAGGTCCTGAATGTTAGTCCTTTGTTGGATATATTGTTTGCAAATATTTTCTCCCACTTTGTAGGTTGTCTGCTTATTTTGTTGATTACTTATTTTACTGTACAGAAACTTTTTAGTTTAATTATGTCCCATTATTTATATTTTTTCATTGCATTTGTTTTTTGGAGTCTTGGCCATAAATTATTTGCCTATGCCAATGTCCAGAAGAAGTTTCTCTAGGTTTTCTTTTAATATTTTTATGGTTTCAGGTCTGACACTTAGGTTTTTAATGCATCTTGAGTTAATTTTTGTATATGCTGATAGATCACGATCTAGTTCATTTTTCTGCATAGAGCTATCCAATTATCCCAGCACTATTTGTTGACTAGGGTGTCCTTTCACCTGTGTATGTTCTTGTCTGCTTTGTCAAAGATAAGCTGGTGTGAATATTTGGGTTTATTTCTGAATTCTCTATTCGTTCCATTGGTCCATGTATCTGCCCTTTGGCCAGCACCTGCTATTTTAGTTACTATAGTCTTGTAGTATATTGTGAAGTTAGGCAATGTGATATCTCCAGCTTTGTTCTTTTTGCTTAGGATTACTTGGCTATTTGGACTCTTTTGGTTCCATATGAATTTTAGAATTGTTGTGAAAATAATGTTGGTAATTTAACAGGCATTGTATTGACTATGTTGATTACTTTGGGTAATATGGTCATTTTAATAATCTTGATTCATCCAATCCCTGAGCATGGGATTTTTTTTTTCATTTGTTGCTTCCTCTATGATTTATCTCATCAGTGTTTTGTAGTTCTTCTTGTAGAGATCTTTCACCTCCTCTAGGTATTTTATTATTTTGAGTAGATATTGTAAATGGAATTGAGTTCTTGATTTGAATTTGATTTTTAACTTGGTCATTATTGGTGTATAGTAGTGCTACTGATTTGTGTGTGTTTATTTTGCAAACTTAGTCTTTATTGAATTCATTTATTAAGTCTAGGAATATTTTGGAGGAGTTTTTAGAATTTTATAGGTATAAGATCATATCACTGACAAAGAGAGATGGTTTGATTTCTCCTTTTCCAATTTGAATACCCTGTATTTCTTTCTCTTGCCTAATGGCTCTGACTGGGAATTTGAGTATATTAAATAGAGGTGGTGAAAGTAAAGTGGGCATCTTGTCCCAGTTCTGAGGGGGAATATTTTCAACCTTTCCTCACTCAGTATGATGTTGGCTATAAGTTTATCATATATGGCTTTTATTATTTTGAGGTTTATTCCTTTTATGCCTATTTTGTCAAGATTTTTTTTTATCATGAAGAGATGCTGGATTTTATCAAATGCTTTTTCTGCATATTAAATGGCTATATGGGACTTAGAGTCTATAATACTTTCACAGAAACAAAGAACTGAGTGATTTTTCACAGAAACAAAGAACTGAGTATCACATGTTCTTATTCATAAGCGGACCTTGAACAACTATCACAATACTATAAGAAAAGGATTGGCAGTAATGGGAAACTGCAGGGGGGCGAGGGAGGAGGAGTGGAATTGGCAGTAGTGGGAATCTGCCTGGGGGAGGGTGGCACATCTCATCAACAAAGGTATCTGCATAATTAACTTTTGTATACCTAACCCTGAATTGTACCCCACATCTTTAAAATAAAAAAATTAAAAAGTTTTAAAAAAGGTCATATCGTTTTGTTTTAATCCTGTCAATGTGATGGATCACATTTATTACTTGTTTGTGTTGAATCATCCTTGCATTCCCATTTCTACAAATTTGAAAATTTTCCTGCTTTTTTTCCTTTAAATGTGTTTTCTTGACCTTTATCTCTCTCTTCTCCTCTTTGAACTTCTATAAATTGGATATTTGCTTTTTTGCTATTGTTCCCTAAGTCCTATAAGCTTTCTTTGTTCTTTTTTTCCTTTTTCTTCCCTATTTTTAAATAACCTGTCTTTTGGTTTACAGATTACTTATTTTGGTAGTTGCCAATGCACTTATATTTCAAAACATAAAGCACATACAAAGCTCAAATGCCTTTGGACAGTGTGCAGATTTTTTTTTTTTTTTTTTTGAGTTGGAGTCTCACTCTGTTGCCCAGACTGGAGTGCCGTGGCCACTCCTGGCCACCGCAGCCTCGACCTGCTGGGCTCCGGCGATCCTTCCGCCTCAGCCTTCCGAGTAGCCGGAATTACAGGTATGCGCTACCACGCCCGGCTGATTTTTTGATTTATTGTAGAGATGAGGTCTCGCTGCCCAGGCGGGTCTCGAACCCGCGGGCTCAGGCAATCCACTCACCTCAGACTCCCAAAGGCGCGGGATTACAGGCTGAGCCACCGAGCCCGGCTTGCACTTATATTTCAGTGAACATTTTGAATGCTTGGCAGGAAGACACATACTATACTTGCCTTCACAGAACTTGCAGTATAATAGGAAATATGGACATAAAATAGTGCTCATGTCTAATATTATTATTGATCCCAATATGCTTTGGAAAAATACTTAATAATCACCTTCTCATTAATGTCCTCTTGTTCTTCCTCAACAAAATACTAGCAAATTTAACACAGCAATTTATAAAAAGTTATACTTCATAACTAAGTAGGATTTATTCCAGAAATGTAAGATTAGTGCAATAGATACAAATCAATGTAATATACTATATTAAAAGAATAAAGGACAAAAACCACACAATCACCTCAATGAACACAGAAAAAGCATCTTAAAATTTCAACTAACTTTCATAGTAGAAATATCAAATTAGGAGTAGAAGGGAATTCCCTCACAGGATGAAAAGGCATTTACAAGAAACCTGCAGCTAATATCACACTCATTGTTGAAAGACTGGAAGTCTTTCCCTAAGTTCAGAAACAAGATATGCATGTGATTTCTCTTTGCTTCTATTTTAGATTGTAGTACAGGTTTAAGCCTAGGTTGTTAAACAAGGAAAATAATTCAAAAGTATCCAGATAGAAAAGAAGAGTAAAATTTTCTCTAGTTTTAGAAGATATAATCTTATAAGAAATCTACAATAAAAGCTATTAGACCTAATAAATGAGTTCAGCAAAGTTTTGGGATAGAAGATCAATATACAAAGACTTGTTATGTTTCTGTATGAACTGAATGAAATGAAATGAACAATACAAAATACAAAAACGGAATGGACAATAAAATGTGAGTCCATTTATAATAGCATCAAAAAGAATAAAGTACATAAGAATAACTTTAACAAAGCAAGTACAAGACAGTAATTGATAACTATGGAAGATTGTTAAAAGGAATTAGGAAAGATTATATAAAATGTAGAAACATTCTGTGTTTATGAATTAGAAGATGGTAATACTCCACAAATTGATCTACAGATTCAGCATGATCACTATCAAATCCAAATGACCTTGTTTAGCAGAAGTTGACAAGTTGATTCTAAAATTCATGTGAAAGTGTAAGACCTTACAAATAACCAAAACAATCCTGAAAAGAAAGTCAAAGTTGAAAGTCTTACACCTTCTGGTTTCAAAACTTAGTGCAAAGGCACAGTAATGAAGACTGTGCATATAGGTACATGTATAGATGAATGGAAGTGAATGAGAGTCAAGAAACAAACCCACATATTTATGGTCAATTGACTTTTGACTTTGGTACAAGGACTTTCAGTGGGGGTGAAATATTTTCTCCAAGAAATGGTGCTAAACCAACTGGATATAAAAAATTATGTTAGACCTCCTACCTTATACCAGATACAAAAATTAACTCAATAAGATTGATAGATCTAAATATAGAGGCTAAAACTATGAAATTCTTTGAGCAAAGCAGATTTTGCTCAAGGTTTTTGTAACTTTGTTTTAGGCAACAGTTGCTTAGATAATGTTTCTCAAAAGCACAAGCACTCAAAGAAAAAGCAGATAAAAATTGAACTTCATCAAAAATAAAAACTTTTGTAACTCAAAGTACGCTATCAAAAAATGAAAAGAGAAGCCATAAAATGGGAAAATATTTGCAGATTATAAATTTGACAGGGACTTTTATACAGCATATATAAAGAACTCTTATAACTAAGCAATAAAAAGACAAATACAATAGTCTCACCTGATTCATGGATGTGGAATGCAGTCTAAAATCCCCAGTGGAGGCCTGAAAGCACAGCTAGTACTGAACTATACTATGAATATCTATCTATACATAGTACTATGTCTTTTCCTATACATCCTTACCCATGATAAAATTAAAATATATAACTTAGGCATAGTAAGAGATGAATAACAGTGATAAAAAAATGACAATATACTGTTCACACTTCTACAGATAGATTTGTTCTTACTGTAGATTTTTAGCAACCTCGCCATCCAATTTTTTTCTTTCCTTACCAAATCAAGAATTTTCACTTTTAAGGGAAAGCATATTCCAGCTTCTCTTTGGCATATTAGAATTTCCACTATCAATTGTGCGCTTTGGGGCTAGGTCAAAAAGGATCCTTGAACACAAGCCCTGGGATACCAGGGCAGTAGATCTGATAACCTGAAGTGACTAATGAGTAGGTATATATATAGTATGGATACACTGAACAAAGGGATGATTCTTGCCCTGGGTGTGATGGGGTTGGATGTAAATAGACATTCTCCAAAGTTATAGAAATGGCCAACACAAAAAGGCTTTCAAACTATTAGTCAACAAAGGAAATTCCAATCAAAATCACAAGGAGGTGTTACTTCACACTCAGGAGAATGACTATAATAAAAAAGATAGACAATATAACAAGTGTTATCAAGGATGTGAAAACATCGGAACTCCTGTGCACTGATGGTGGGAATGTAAAACAATGCAGCCATTGTGGAAAACAGTTTGGAAGTTAAAACTTAAATGCAGACTTATCACATGATCCAGTAATTCTACTCTTAGGTGTACACCCAAGACAACAGAAAATATAGGTCCACACAAACCACACAAAAACCAACAACAACAACAGCAAAAAAGCACACATATAAATATTACTCAGAATAGCCAAAAAGTGGGAACAACATAAATGCCCTTCAATTGTAGTACTATTTTGTCATAAAAAGTAATGAAGGATTGATACATGCTACACCATGGCTGGACCTGGAAAATAATGCTAAGTGCAAGAAGGCAAACAGAAAAGACCACATATCAGATAATTTTTTTAAACAAGAAATATCCAAATGCAAATCCATAAAAACAAAAACTATTTTAGGTTTGCAGGGACTGGGGAGAGGTGGAGATGGGAGTTACTACTAATGTGCACGCCCAGTTTCGTTTGAACAAAAGATTCTGCAATTAGATACTGGTTATGGCTTTAGAACTTTGAGAATATATTAAAAACCCACCAAGTTGCACACTTTAAAAAGAGGAATTTATGGTATGTGAATTACATCTCAATAATAAGGAAAAAATCCATTAGAGATTTGTGAAAACCCTTTCTCCTGCATATGCACCCTGGGAAAGGGAGAGAAAATGAGCTGCAATTCGACTTTTATCCTAAATGTGAATGAGGTAATCCAATAACAGGACTTGGTGGAAAAGAGAGAGAGAATTGGAAGGGCCAGGGCTCAGGACCACTGAGAGAGAACTAGGGCATCTCCAGGGGAGCCTGCTTAAGTTGATGCCACAATTTTGAATAAGGCAAACGACTGACAAGCAGCAAACCTGCAGAGTAGTAGTGTCGTGTCATGGAAAAGGCTGTTAAGAGACTGCTCACATGCAATTACAGGAAGAGTTGGCCTAATTTACTGAAGATTCATCTTCCAGTAAATACCTGCCAGGAGTGCTTGCTAAAAGGGCCTAGAGTCTCAAATCTCTCCTTGCCTTTTCGCAGGTATTAGCTGTGAGTGCCAGGGAAAATTTGGTGTGGTGGTAGAAGGGAGGAGTAATGATCAATTCACTTCATTCCAACTCTGAAAAATCAGAGCCCTCCACCCCTGAATTGTTGGAAAGACAGACTGGAAAAGTCTGTCTGTCTAGTAGTCATTTTCTTATTCTGGCATTCATTTAGAATAAAGGGAGTTCACTCTGTTTGATCAACTCCAAAATAAGCATTCACATTCAATCTAGCTGCTTTTGATCATTAACATGTTTCACATGCATCTATGTAGTAACAGATAGTGATAGTTCATTCATCTTCATTGCTACATAGTTTTTTGTTGTATGAATATACCTCCATTTGTTTACTCATTTTCATTTTGATGGGCAGTTGGATCACTTCCTGTTTTAGGCTGTTAATCTTTTGTATTTACTTTATGGTTGTTGTTATGTCCCCATAATTTTTTAATCAGTTACTCATGAAATTAAAATATGCATCCTTGATTTATTACATACCACTTAAAATACTCTTCCCAAAGTATGTAAAAGTCTTAAAATATTTCCATTATACTTCCTTTTTCACCCTTCTTGCTATGTTATGTATTTTGCTTTAATATATTATATTTTCCACAAAGCATTATTATTGCTGTTGTACACTCTTCCCAAAGTATGTAAAAGCCTTAAAATATTTCCATTATACTTCCTTTTTCACCCTTCTTGCTAAGTTATGTATTTTGCTTTAATATATTATATTTTCCACAAAGCATTATTATCGCTGTTGTTTTGAGCAATCAATATTCTCGTTGATTTAACCATGCATTTATATTCTCTGATGCTCTTTATTGATTCCTACAAGCCCATGAAACCCTCACTCTTGTTTCTTGGTATTTGGTTACTTACTAATGAGAGCCTCGGGGAATCTTGAAAATGTTCCATCTGAGTGTTCTGGTGTTTACTGCCAATGTGTTTTAGAAACACTACTTATGGAGGATAGCAGAGAGCACTTGCCCATGCTTTTAGTTCTTTGGTACTTCCTTTTCATTTCAGACCTTGTGTTACACATGCTTGTTCTCCACAAGAGCAGAAACCACCCTACATGTTGAAATATATTATTTACATAATGCATTTTAAGGGCAACAATACCCAATACCTGAGACAGTGAAGAATATCTGTGTCCTAAATTGCTGGAAATGTGATTGTGTTCTCAAGATTTCCTAACATAGAAATCTTCTAAGATAAAGAAAGATTAAATTTGTTTTTATTGAGTGATTTGAGCTTCTACTCAAAATCTTCATGGTCATGCTCAAACCACATTTCCAGTCCCCTTCTTGCCTAGTGTGAAACTACTCCAAGTCTTATTACTTCCTGTTAGTATAACTGTGTCCTCAAGATAGGACTTGATCACCTAGGCACTTAATAAAACTCAGTGGCATAAGATGGCTGTCAACTTTGGAAGTGCATTTTAGCTTGACCCAGTGCTGGTAATCTTTTATGACCAGGTGGGTACCTATCAAATTACACTTCAAGACATTTTAAAAATGGTTTCAATAGCCAAACTATTAAGAAAGGTGACTTGTATGATGATGGGACATATTTATTCTCTTATAACATGCATTGTGTGCATCCTATGTGACAGACACTGAGCTAAAGGGTAGGGTGACAGGAGACTGGCACACAGACTGCCCAAAAGGCACTTTCCAGGTGTGATGTGAAAGAGCCAGGGAATCCAAAGGGAGAGACTGTCTGTACCTGATGCACTGGGTGAGGTTGGCTGCAGAGTGGTTAAAGTCCCTTTAGATGCCTCCATTCAAAGTCCCACTAGTTAGCTCTAACTGCAACGGCAAGCCATCAAATTCCTGCTCCAAATCCTCGCTGTCTTATATGTTTATGACAATACCCTTTTATTTTTCACAGTTTTTAGCACATAGTTCAAATCCTATCAAAATTATTGATTGGTAATTATGGTATATTGTCAAGAATTGAAGATAAAAGGGAAGTGCCCCTCCAAAACTCAAATTTGAAGGACATTAAGATTGTCCTCTGAGAGTGTAACTACATCATCACAACAGAATAGACCAGAGCTGAGATTCTCAGTGTGAAATTACCAGTTGGTTATGAAGTCAATAAAATACACTCATAGAAAGAATGCACACACACACTATGGTAAGGTACAAGCATTCATAAAAGTAGAAATAGTATAATGATCCCCACTTACCTGTCTCAGTGTGGGCAATTATGAACACATCCAGAAAATATTAGCCGAACAAAAGGAAGAATATCTTGTTGAGAAAGGAGTTGAATAAAACAGACCCCCTAAATTCTAGTGCCTCCACTTGAGCAAACTTAGTTTACTATAATCTCATGTTACTAACTTCTGAATTTTAGCCTTTTCAGCTATAAAATAGGAATAAAAACACTCATTACTTTATTCTGTGGGGATTAAAGTATAACCCATGTAAATCTCTTTGTGCAATGTCCAGCAGAAGTCATTTGGTAAATTTTTGATAGCTATCTTCTGGCTGTGAAAAAAAGGAGTCAACAGGCCCACTTACCCATGGGGAATCGGGGAGGGTGTTTGTCAGCACATGTCAAGCATTCTTATCAGATTGGCATGGTTCCTTCTGCTGATACAGGATGCTTCTCTACCTGACACATTTGAACATTCATGGGCTACAAATAACTCCCCTTGTTCAGGTGTTACGTCCTTTGGCCAAATGGAGATGCGGGACATAGCCATTGCTGAGACTGGCATATTGACGTTCTGGACTTCTGCATCAATCTCTGCTCTTCTTAGGTCTTGTAAAAAACGTTTGTAAGCTTAAGGTGTATGAAGATAGGGGCCTGGACGGAAAAGGCAAACCGTGATTTATGGAAAAGGGACAGATCACCATTACAAAGGGGAGGAAGCAAAGTGGGCCCTCTTGGCTTTACCACCTAAATTACTGGCTACATATCCTGTCGGACATGCATTGTAATGATCATTTGGAATATAAACTGCAAAATTTGTTTGTACTGCATGACTGCATTCATGGAAGCCTTTGTGAATTGGCCAAAGTTAGCACCCTGCCTGTCTTGATCAAGGCCACAGGTCAGGGCTCTGGCTTTTTCCTCAAGCACGGAAGGACAAAAGGATTCCGAACGAGTTCGAGCTGGTCGCTGCCGTACAGTTGCGGGGGTGTTCCTGCGTACCTGTCCTGTCCCCGGCGCCCTAACGGTGTGTCTCGCTTCCTTTGCCCGCAGAGACCTCCGGCGCGGACCCCGACACGCGGCGGGCAGCGGCGCGCGGCTTCACCGGCTGCCTCTCGGCAGTGCGCTTCAGCCGCGCAGCTCCCCTGAAGGCAGCGCTGCGCCCCAGCCGCCCTGCGGTGGTCACCGTCCGCGGCCACGTGGTCGCCGCGTCCAGCTGTGCGACGGGGGCTGGGTCTGGCTCCCTGGCTCAGGAACTGGCTCCCCGCCTCGTGGGGGGTGCAGGTGCGTGGACTCTCCGACTGCGGTTGCACTCGCCGCCCGCGGTCTTTCACTCCGCCCGCTGGCCAGGCCTCCCAAGTCATGTTTGCCCTTTCACCTGCGGATGCTCTTGGCCTTTTCCCTTGCCTGTGTCCTTCGTTTCGTGACTATCTGTACTGTTGCGGCTGTCTTTTTCTTTCAGTGCATGTGACCTCCTTTCCACTCGCTCCTTTCTCGTTTTTCCTCCTGTAGGACGTTCTGGACCAACAGATGAGGGCCAGCCCTTAGTTAATGCAGACACAAGGGACTCTGCGGTCATCGGAGGTAACGGGCCGTGCTAGCATAATCTGAAAAGTGTCAGAATCCACGCTGATTAGCAAGGTCAATGGCAGGCCATATGCGTTCCTGATGTTCCATATCTTTTGACCAAATTCATCTCTGGGGACACTCAGTAGAAGGAACTGATGGTTCCTCCGAAATGCATCTTTTAAAGAATAGTTGCCAAACGATCTAGTATTGAGAGGTTTCATCTGAAAATAGCCATGATAATCCTCAATAGATTATATGTTTAAAAAATGAAAGCACATCTTCATGGCTCCTTTCACAAGCCACTGAGTCTGCACATAGTTTTATAAAATGCAATGAAAGCTTCACTTTTATTCTTATTTTTAAATGTTTTGAGTTAATGGACACAGAGGTCCATGACTATTTTGAATTTAAGAAAAAAGCAAATGCATCTTAAATATCTTCTTGACAATATAAACAGTATGTTGCCTGGAGAGCAGAATTTATCCAGGTCTGACTCAAAAAGTGAACATGCAATACTTCCTTCTTATCATTCAAGGAGTGTTTTAATTCTTTTGATTTGATTATTGAAATATGAATCACTTGTGAACTCTGCTTAGTAAGTAGGAAGTAAGCTGTTCAGGTTCATTGCCACTCCAAATAAGGCAATCACTCATGGAGCCAGTGATGCCACTTGATGTCTTGTGCTCATCTGGGCTGTTCACCTGCTCAGGTCAGGTCCATTCATCTCATCTGTATTCATCCAGACACCAGAGACGTGGAAAAGTTTGCATAAATTTTAACGTTCTGACCGAAGCTCTGTAAAAATGTTGGCACTTCCATTCCTATCTCAACTACTTTTGTTTTTGAAATGAATTAGTTATAAGTATATATTTAATAAGAGCTCCATTTTACAAGTTCAAGAACAAACAAAAAGCATAAATATTACTTATAATGCATATCTAAAAGGAATACTTTTGTATTCGAATTTAAATTAAACAATCCTAAACATTTATAATGGGAAAAATGTAACTGCAAAAATTAATATAGTCAATATTTTCAAAATAGTAATCCAAGTCAAAATTATAGTTGGTCCCCTTTTATTAGAAAGAACTAAGATAATAGTCAAATTGATAAGTACAAAAGGACTGGCCTTATGGCTTTATTACTTTTGGCTAAATATCGTTGGCTGGGATTTACAAACTAAGTTGTACCAGTGTTATTCTCCTGAGAAATTCTCCTTGGCTCCTGATAGATGGGATGGAGGATCAGAGTACAGATGGTCTCAGAAACAAGACAAGATGAGCTTACCAGTCCCTGCAGTCACCTGTATCTGCCTTTGGTCTGTGCATGGCTGGTGGTTGATCGGTTATGCAGCTACTGAGTGTGCTAATCCTCAATGTGTTGCTCCATATTGAATTCTCACCCTTTTGTCTAATTGATCACAGACTACACCTGCATGTAAAATACGTGATCCATTTAAAGAATTATCTCAATAGCTGGATTTTTCTGTGTTCTGCATTTTACACTATCATTTTCTACTTTTGCAGACAAATGAAACAATAGGAGAGGAGAAATAGCCTAAAAAATAGTCAAACCTGGTATACCAAAGCTCACAGAGGGTGTTCTACTGAGGGACACATATTGTGGATGGGTAGATAAACAGAGAGAAGTATAGATAGACTAAGAGCAGACATGAACACTTATCAAAACCATATTTACAGTGAGATTGCTGATGGGAAGATCATGGAATGCATCAGACACATTATTCAAATAATCCATCTTTTCAGATAGTAGGTGAAGATAGGAGTTATTTTGAAATCCCATCAAACAAGCCAGAGTTAAAAGCAACTGATCACATACATAAATGTCTGTATGTGTTGGGTGGGTCAGTGTATTGGTGACAGTAATTTTTATCATCAAGTGGCCTGGTCACTTACTGAGATTTGTCAGTCATTGGCTTTGTAGTTAGATATGATAGTTCTCTTTAAAACAAAGTCCTATCACTAAACATAAAAATAACTAAAGCAGCTCTACTGTTCGTTATCAAATGAGATGCAAAATATTTAGAAAATGATGAATATCTATAAATATTCATAAAATAATGAATATGCTCCCTCCTCTTAGCCATATGCTCTGGAATCCCTATAACCAGTGACACCTAACAAAGCTTTGAGTTTGGTTGGCTCTGTTACAGTTGTTTATGTCCATCCCAGAGTATAGTGTAGAACCCTCATTTTACAATTCAAATTTTATTCACAGAACTAGACAGGCAGTAACGTGTTATCTAATATTTGCTAATATTAACTAATGCCTGTGCCAGTCAT
The DNA here is from genome assembly GCF_000164805.1 of Carlito syrichta. Lineage (NCBI taxonomy): Eukaryota > Metazoa > Chordata > Mammalia > Primates > Tarsiidae > Carlito > Carlito syrichta. The sequence goes on along the minus strand of NW_007253553.1, from coordinate 134,446 downwards.
CTTAAAAGCATACAAAGTAGTGAATGCTTCTTTTTACATATTCAGTGTAGATTTGATGGTCATTCTTCACTAATATGACAGTCTGAGTAAACCTTTCTTTTGCATATCCTGGTGGTTCTCAACCTTTGCAGCACACTAAGATCATCTGAGGAGCTTTCAAAAAAATACTGGCTGGGCATGGTGGCTCAGCCTGTAATCCCAGCACTTTAGGAAGTCGAGGCAAGAGGATTGCCTGAGCCCGGGCAACTTGGGCTACAATAAATCACAAAAACTAACCGGACATGATGGCCTGTGTCTGTAGTTCTAGCTACTTGGAAGGCTGAGGCAGAAAGTTCGCTTAGGCCCAGCAGTTTGAGGCTCCAGTGGCCATGAGCGTGCCACTGCACTCTATCCTGGGTGACAAAATGTGAGACTACCCCCAACTCAAAAAAAAAAAAAAATACTGATATCCAGGCCTTCCACCCAAAGATTCTGAATTTATAGCCATGGTCGAGAACCACTGGCATAGTTAATGTTTTCAATATTTAAAACATTTCATCAGGAAATTTTAAATAATCAATTTTCTATAGAACTAAATGTTATTTCTATAATTTTTAATAATATGGAAATTGATTATATATTACTGCATGACACATTATCATACACTAAACAGCTTAACACAGCCCACATTTATCATCTTTCAGCTTTGATGTGTCAAGAGTTTGGACATAGCCCATTTGAGTGTCAGCCAGAGCTGAGGTTTCTTCTGGAGCTTCCACTGGGGAAGAATCGACTTCCTTGTTCACATGGCTATTGGCAGCAATTTGTGTCTTGCAGTAGGACTTTGGAGAGTGTCTGGGTTTTGCTGGCTGCTGTATAGTCTGCCTTCTGCACCCAGAGGTGCCCACAGGTCTTTGCCATGTGGGATTTCCAAACATGGCCTGCACCCTCCCAGCCACAGAGACAGACTCAATCAAGACAGTTACTTTGATCTTATGTAACATAAGCACCTCATCATGCATACTTAATCAGGTGCAGATTAGTTGTGCTGTCCCAGGCCCCACCCACAGCAAAGGGAAGGGGTCACACAAGGGCATGAACTCAGGAGGCAGCATCACTTAAGAGTCTGTTGGTCTCATAGGACCTACATATGTATACAGATTACATTACTGCAATTTGACAATATATAGCATCCAAGTAAAAATTTCATGAAAACACTTATACAAGAACATTTAATTACTCTAGATTGGCTGTGTACTCTATACTTTTAAAATAATTAAAATTTAATTGATCATTAACATGAAGTGTGAACATGGCTTAAGAAGTCACATTGTGTTGTGTTTTGGCAGATAAGTATGGTGGCATTACTGAAATCCGATTTATGATCATGCTTTTAAAATAAAGGCACACGACAACTGTATGTAGGGATTTAGAAGTGAACTTAATGTTATATAATATTACGTGACATTAAAATTTATGATGAGATACATATGATTAAAATCATGCTAGGAGAGATTATGGTTAGGTTGGCATTTACTATTTATATTCTGATTTGTATTTTTCTTTCTTTTCTCTCACTAGGTGTGATAGCAGTTGTGATACTTATCTTGCTCTGCGTCACCACCATAGCTATACGCATTTATCAACAGAGGTGGTTTTATAAAAAAAAAGAGTCAAATATCTCAAAAAATGGAGACAATGCTGAGATTGCTCTGAAAAGTGTGATCAATATGCAGAATACAGTAAATGAAAGTCAGAAGGAGTATTTCTTCTGATAGGCAGCTGTGGTTTAATGTGACTTTCTCGCTAAGCCAGGGGTTCTCTGTGGATGAAAACCCTGTTCTTGTTCTCCTAGTCCAGGCAGCTGAGTGTGCAGCACCTTCAACTTGTCCATGGCAAGCCTCAGACATGATGCCAGGAGGCTCAGCTCAGGGCCCCCTTTGTGATCTGTTTATGTAGCAATGACTTAGGTGTGGTCATCACTCACTGCTAGGCACTTTCTGACTGTTCTGACTTGATCTTCTAAAATTAAAATGTGCTCTGCATATTTTTAAATGTGAACATGGATTTGAGCTGTGGCCCTACTCGCTTAAAAATGTGACACCAAAGTTTGTAAAATTCAAAACTGGGCTCTAGTGTTTTCTGTTGCTTGGAAACCCACGTTGTGGTCCCTTTCTGGATCACCTGCTGATATTTGTAGAAGAGGACATGCTTCTCAAATGGCTTTCAGATGGGTTTCCATCTCCCTGTATACCAGAGCCCAATAACCAAAAATACATTAGATATCTGGGGGAAAAATTTTAATCTGTCTTTTAAATCAGTCTGTATACATGTTAATGATTAAATAAGTATTGAATGTCAGCAATGAAATTGTAGTATTGGATTCAGTCATGGAAAAAAAAATGCCTAGGTAATAAAATGTGTAGAGGATTACAATATGTGATTATTTGCATAATTTTCTTTGTAATTATAATAACGATCTCACAAAACTGCAATTTCTTTTTTTTTTTTTTTGAGTTGGAGTCTCACTCTGTCACCCAGACTGGAGTGCAGTGGCACGCTCCCGGCCACTGCAGCCTCGCCCTGCTGGGCTCTGGCAATTCTTCCGCCTCAGCCTTCCAAGTGGCCAGAACTACAGGTGTGTGCTACCATGCCCGGCTAATTTTTGATTATTGTAGAGATGAGGTCCTACCCAGGCGGATCTCAAACCCACAGGCTCAGACAATCCACTCGCCTCTGCCTCCTAAACTGCTGGGATTACAGGCTGAGTCACCGAGCCCGGCCTGCAATTTCTAACTAAACTTGTGCTCAGATACAGACACTACACTTGATACTTGCAAATGTGTCCCTTCTTATATATCTAAATGAAGCATAATCCTAAATTTATGTCCCTTAAATATGGGGCCATTAGGTTAGTTTTTCTTTGTAGTCCTGGGAATCTTTTTTACTAAAGGTTGTCACAACAATTTTATATCATCTGATTATATTTTTATTTATTAGGGGATAAGTTACATTTTGAATCAAAACTCTTCATTTCCCTTTCTAAATTTTGAAGTGACTTAGGCAAATATTTTCCTCCCTGAGTTACCATTTCATCTAGTTACTTTTTGGAATATCAGCGAAGGATGCTTATGCTCAGGAAAGATGCAGGCCATAGGATCTGAACTAAACTTGCCATTCTAGTTAACGATTCTTGGATTTTGGGTCAGTTTCCAACGGAACATCCAAAATGCACAAACTCATTTCATATTAGGGTATATTTGTATACTAGGAGAGCAAAGATTCTATAATTACTGCAATTGTTCCTGTGACTACTTTTGTGGTAATTGTCATTAGATAGTTGCATGAAGCCACCATTTGCATTCAACAACAAGTAGGTGCCATGTCCTTTATATACCACCTGCTGGTTGGCCAGGTATAATTAGATTACTTGCTTTGTTCACCACAGAACATCTTGTACTATATACATTTAACCTTGGTATCACCTTTAAGTATACACTTATTTTACAGCATTCTTTCTAAAGAATGGAAAAAGATATCCTCTTAATGAAGCATCTTCTCAATAAACTATCTTATGGTTTTATATTAGTTTTGTATGAAATGTAACAAATTACTACAAATATAGAGGTGTAATATCATACACATCCATTCTCTAACAGTTTTCATGGGTCAGGAGCAGGGCATGGGTTCACTGGGAGGCTGTGATCATAGGAGCCACTTTAAATTTCACCCTCCATAGTACATCTATATTGACGTTTCTTTAAATGAATGCAGAAGGATTTTAAGGAATACAATAGTTATATATGAAAGCCCTTCTTTGGTGAATGATGTACATACTCTCCCTTCAAGGACCCATGCAGGTTCAAGAAGGATTTAACATAAAAATGGTAGGCTCAACTTAATGCATAGCACATTAAGAAATCACTACAACTTTAACAAGTAATCATCTTATATTCCAAAAGAATTCATCACTTTGGTAGCTCCAGTTTTACAGATGTATAGATAATTACACTGCTCACTGATCTCTGCTACTGAAAACAAAATAGTTGCACCAAATTGTAGTACTCTTACTGATTTGTAAACTTTGCCTACTTATTTGTTAATAAAATAACATTTTTGAATTAAATTAGATGTTTTAAAGAAAACTGAATAACATTTAATGTATGAAATTATATTGTTTTTCCCTAAAATATTAGAAAATGTGCATCTACTTACATTCTGTAATGATGTGTATATTACTTTGTCTCTACTATATATAAATAACTGTTTAGCATTTTTCATGATGTCACTTAAATGATCAAACATAATGTGAAGGAAAAAAGTAGATAAATATTTACTGATTATTGCAAGTTAAAATACCTATGAGTGTATGGATTTAAACCATTTGTACAGAACAATAATTTAACAATTAGTAAAGTACCTTTTGATTATTTATCATATACTCAGAGCATGATTTCATCCCAGAGATCTGGGTTACTAAACACAAATTAAATGTACAGATTCCAGTTGCAAATAGCAGGCTTCTGTGAAATAAGGACACTAATTTACCAACTTGGAAGTAGAAAAGAAAAATAACATGTAATCAGCACTCTTTGTAGGGACTAAAACTCAGGAACTTTTCTTTACTCCACCTCAAAATAAGCCTTCCCAATTTTATTTAGCAGCAGAAAAACATATTGGGGTATTTCTATTCAGTTTGTTTAGAATAAACACTACTACTGAAACCTTTTTATAAAACATTCTTTTCTATAGTACATTTAATGGATAATTGGTTTCAGTGGATTTTAAAAAATAAAACATTGAGTTTGTGGTCCTTGCCTTGAAAGAAGACAAATATGATTGGAGCACTTTTCATCTTGTGTAAAGTAGTTCTGACTATCCAAGCAGATTATCAAAATATTCTTCAAACACGGGGGATGAGCACCCATGTTAAATGAAAACATATTTATTTGCTTGCTTAATCTATTGTTTTGCAATCCATGTAATAAAATGCGTGAGTTTCTTGGTACCGTCAATAGATCCTGGATCTCTTTCCCTTTCCCAAAGTCTGGCTCTTGATGAGTGACCACATGAAAGAAAGAGTAAGGAAGAAGTGGTAGGCATGAGATGTTTTGCCTACAAAGTGGTTGGGGAAGTGGATTGTTTGTGTATTTGTGCTGACGGTTACCCTGGAGCCCATGGGCACATTGACACATTTTGGGACATCAATAGCTATAGTGGAGATTGAAAATAGCTTATCACTTCTGCTGAGTATTATTGATGACAGATCTCTGGGCTACCTAAACACAAAAAATAGTGATATTCCTATTTACCATTAAAGGATAAAAGTGTTTATAAACACTTTTGCAAATTTACATTCAGAGAACTTAATTATAGCTGATAATTAATTACAGAGAAAGTGTTTGATTTTTTAAAAAAATAATTCTTATTCTCATAACCATAGAGTTCTTTTGTTGACAGAGGCATTAAATACCATGTCATCTAATCCATTCTTCTCCCTTCACAGGATTTCTGTGAAATTCCAAGTTGCTTCATCTTGAATAACACAGTTATATTAATAAAGTCAGGTTTCTGGGGCTTTTGTTAATGCTACTCAAGTTCTCGTGTTGTATGGGTGATATTTTAGAAAGATATTTCTGTGTTACAAGGACTTATAATAGAATTAGTCACATTACAAGTAAAATATACTAAAGTGCTGCTTCCTTGAAACTCTTGTTTAAAATCACTAATAATGTGATAAATTTGCCATACTTTGATATGAACAGAAATGATATGTGTATTTTATTGTATCATTATTTGTATTAAAATGATGAGACACCAAATTCACAGTCTATCATTTACTTTGCAGATAAAAATGTCCCTAAGGTCTAAATTTGCTTTTATTTGAAAAATGAAATTTTATAATCTACTTAAAATTGATAAAATTTATTGAAATAGAATCTCTGTAACTGCATCAATAATAGCTCATTTTCATTCTTAAAACAAACCAATGAGGTAAGACACATATGGTCATCCCCTCTTTTTACAGGTCATTAACTATGACACAAAGGCCTTCATTGTTTTGATGATGAAGACAGATAATTAATTCCTGAGAGACTACAGTAGAGTGCAGGTCTAGTACACACACACACACACACACACACACACACACACACACACACACACACACACAGAACTTTCTACCTACTGGTGCAAGATTCATGCTGCGAATACCTCCCAGGATCTTTATATAGTCAAATACTACTTTTGCTTTCTTTAATTCGCAATATGCTAGGCACATATCTCTATTAACTAGGATTTTATAAATATTTAAATACATTCACAATGAATAAAAATTAGTAAATTTTATACATTTTGGTAACAATTTTAATGTCAGTTTCTCTTAAATTTTTTAGTCTCAAAAACAGAAAACACTCAAATTATAAAAATGATTCCAAAAATTCTTGTAACATTTATACCCAGCCTGGTAGAAAATCACTGATTATGTGGTATAGATTAATTTTTATTGTTTTAAATGTTTCTACTTTGCTGATGCTAAAGGAGCACTTATGCTTATTCATTCTAGGGAATTTAGAAACTTGCCTTGGCCAGAATAAAAAGAACATCCTCTCAGGCCAGCCAGACTGCAAACTTTTATTTGCTGACCAAGAGTTTTTGGATGGGATAGGCACTAGATACGTCTCCCACAGTGGCTGGAACATGGCAGTTTTATGCATCATTTAATCTTCACAAGAACGTAATTTGTTGGAAACCTGAACTTGAAAAAAATTTTTATTTATTACATATTTTGGTAGAGTATATATGTGAAGCTAAGGGGTGAGTTGTCAATAATCTAAGTTTCTCTGATTTTATACAGAGAGTGGTTTTCCTCATTCTTTCTATGGTGCTAGAAGGAAAATATCAAGGACAACATAAGAAATATATAATATCCATCATGAGCTTCACTCCACTAGTTCAACAACAACAGAAAAAACAAAGATGAAGAATTTATGAACCGGATTTTTATGCAGATGGTGGACAAGTGAGTAATGAAAATAAGCCTAACGTATGCATACTTCATACTTGTAATCAATTTAAGTATCCATGTAAGTGATTTCCCACCCTGAAGAAACAGAAAGTATTATTCTGTCTGTTGTATTTCAAATGCATAAAATGAAGAGGTTTGCAGAAATGTGAAATTGATGTGTTTTCATATCCTTCCCACTACATCAATCTGAAAATTCTATATAATATGAAACAAACATTAAAACTCTGAAATGTGGAGAGAATGCAGATTGGCTAGAAACCTGGGACATAAGAAATAACATGGTGGTGAGTTCCTTGGGTTTTCTTTTTGCATCATTTATTCTAGATTTGGAGTTGAATAACCAACTATCTGGAAATATCAACAGAAGTAAATAAAAACAGCAAGATGACAGATTTGAAAACTCCAAGCCCTGCTAATAAAGTTAATATATGGACCAGAATACCTTTCTGAGAACACTAGAGACCAAATGAGAAGATACAGCAGTAGAACTAATGCAAATCCAAAAAGGAATTCCAGTGAAAAGGTCAAGAAAACGTGGGTGTTTTGTGCACCCATACATGCCCCTCTTCCTGCATTCATATTGCAGTGTAACTGAGGGAAAACCCTCATACTGAGATTTAAAAAAAAAAAAAAAAGAATGGTCTCTGTGTTCAACAGTCTGGCTTGCCTAGAGGGACTAGTTTTAATCTTGCCTGATTTGGAGCATTGGCAAGATTGGTGGCATAATTTGGAAGTCACTAAAAACAGAGACAAGACCTCCAGCATGTACAGCTGCAGTTCCACAGACAGTCAGAGAGATTATTAAATGTTTTGAGAAGCCCTAGACCCTCTAGCCAAGCTGATGGGTGAAGGTCTTCCCATGCATGAAACAAAACATAAAGACTGGAAGATGTGGTTGATTTTTAAAATGTCCAAATCTTAGTAAAAGCTTATAAGACCTACAAAGAAAAACAGGAAATATGACCAGTTGAATAATATAAAACCCATAAGCTGATTCTTAAGACATTCAGAACTACAAGCTGTTGGACAGTGAACTTAAAATAGATGCCTTAAATTAGCTCAGTGTGTTCAAAAAATACACAGATAGGCAACAAAAAGAAGGGAAACCATGCATGAACAAAATGAGAGTATCAACAAATAGATATAAACTATAAAACAATGAAACAAATTCTGGAGTGCAAAAATAACTGAACTGAAAAATCACTATAGTCACTGAATCACAATTCAGCAGCAAAAGTGGTCAGACAGAAGAAAGAATCAGCAAACTTGAAGATAGATTACTTAAAGTCAGGGGAGCAAAAGGAGAAAGGATGAAGAAAAGTGAAGAGCCTAAGGGACTAATGAATCACTATTAAGTAGACCAATGTATGCATTATGCAAATCCAAGAAGGAGAGGACAGAGAAAATGGACAGCCAATTTGAAGAAATAATGGTTGAAAAAAATACCAAATCTGAGGGGAAAATGTCTACAATTCAAGAAGCTTGAAAAACTGCAAATAGGACTACGAGAAGCATAGTAGAACCCAGTGTAACCAAACTGTCTAAAATCCAAAACAGAGAAACTTGAAAGCAGCAAGAGAAAAACAACTCATCACATAATAATAATATAAATATTTCTCAGAAGAAACCTTGCAGGCAGGAAAGGAGTGGGAAGACATTCATAGTATTGAAAGAAAAAATATATACAGTCATATAACAATACTCTATCTGGCAAAACTGTCCTTCAAAAATGAAGGAGAAATGAAGACTCCCAAATAAACCAAACGAGGGGAATTTATTATGACTAGACTTACTCTACAGAAAATATTGAAGGGAATTCTTCAAGTTGAAATAAAAGGATGATAAACATCGTAAAGCCATAAGAAAGCATAAGGTTGACCAGGCTTGGTACCTCAGCCTATAATCCCAGCACTTTGGGAGGTCGAGGCAAGTGGATTGCCTGAACCCATGGGTTCGAGGACAAGCCTGGGCAACTTGGTGAGACCTTGTCTCTACAATAAATAAAAAATTAGCTGGACATGGTAGCACACACCTGTAGTTCTGGCTACTTGAAAGACTGAGGCAGAAGGATTGCTGGAGCCTAGCAGGTCGATGCTGGGGTGGCCATAAGCTAGTGTGACCATAAGTGTGCCACTGCATTCCAGCCTGGGTGACAGAGTGAGACTCCAACTCAAAAAAAAAAAAAGAAAAGGAAAAAAACCCCATAAGATTATTTAATAAACATAAATATGTGGACTAATACAGTAAATTGAATTATTGTAAACTGTAATTTTTGGTTCATAGAACTTACGTGACAAAAGCATTTTTAAGACTAAATCTATGTCAATGGGTATATAATATGTAAAGATGTAATTTGTAATACATGTAACCTAAGGCATTTGAGAAGAGGTAAAAATGTAGTTTTGAATGCAATTGAAATTGTCAGCATGTAATAGGCAGACTATAAGATAGTCTATATATGCCTCATGATAACTACAAAGCAAATACGTAAACACACAAAAGAAAAAAGGAATCAAAGCATATCAATACAAAAAAATTTAAATCACAAAAACTAGAGAAAAAGATTGCAAAGAGTAACAATACAGACAGAAAGCAATTAACAAAATGACAATAGTTAGTCCTTACTATCAGTAATTACCTTAAATGTAAATGATCAAGCTCTTCAGTCAAAAGACATAGAGGGACTGAGCAAAGTAGGAATATAGGGCAACTTCTGTATCTTAATGCATGTCTACAAGAACCTCAAAGCTATCATTATACTTACTGGTGAGGAACGAGATGCTGTCTAGTATGATCAGAAAAAAAGAAGGCAGAGATGTCCCTTCTCACCACTTCTTTTCAGCATCATACTGGAAATCCTAATGTAGTAAGACAAGAAAAGGAAATAAGAAGTATACTGATTAGGAAGAAAGAAATGAAACTTCAAATGACATGATCATCTATGTAGCAGATAAAAAAGAATCAACCAAAAGACTCCTGAAACTGGGCCAGGGGCAGTGGCTTATACCTGTAATCCCTGCACTTTGGATGGTGGAGGCAAGAGGATTGCCTGAATCCAGAGTTTGAGAGCAGGCTGGGCAACTTGGCAACACCTCATCTCTACAATAAACCCAAAAGATAGCCAGACATGGTGATGTGTGCCTGTGGTTTCAGCTACTTGGAAGGCTGAGGCAGAAGGATTGCCTGAACCCAGCAGGGAGACAACGTGAGACTCTGGCAAAAAATAGGCTGCAGGAAACAAGTCGATATACAAACTCAGTCACATTTCTATACATCAGTAATGAATAAGTGGACTATTACTTGCATTAGCATCATCCAAAATGAAATTCTTAGGTATGAATCTAGCAAAATATGTATGAGAACTATATGAGGAAAAGTACAAACTCTAATGAAAGAAATCAAAGAGAAATTAATGGAGAGATAGTCCATGTCCATGGCTAGAAAAACTGATGAACAAGATGTAAGTTCTTCACAGATGCAAACCCAATAAAAATCTTGAAAATTTGTAAATTAAAAAAGTCTTGAAAATTTATGTTGTGGATATTGAAAAACAAGATCTAAGATCTATATGAAGAGGCAAAAGCTACCATTATACTTATTGCTGAGAAACTATATGCTGTTTCACTAAGCAGTGTGGAATTGGCATAAATGCAGACATGTAGATGAATGAAATATACAGAGAACAGAAATAAACTCTCATGAAAATACACTTTCTTTCCTCTTTCTTCCCCCTTCCTTCCTCCCCCTTCCTTCCTTCCACTTCCTTCCCCTTCCCTCCTTCCTTCCCCCTTCTTTCTTTTCTTTCTTTCTTTCTTTCTTTCTTTCTTTCTTTCTTTCTTTCTTTCTTTCTTTCTTTCTCTCTGTCTCTTTCTCTCTCTCTCTCTCCTCCTTTCTTTCAGGGTCTCACTCTGCCCCACACTGGAGTGCAGTGGGGTGATCACCACTCATCACAGCCTCCAACTTCTAGGCTCAAGCAATCATCCTGCATCAGCCTTCTGAGTAGCTGAGACCACAGGCACACACCACCATGTGTGGCTGAGCTTTTTTTGGTAGTTATGGGGTCTCTCTCTATGTTGCTCAGGCTCAAGAGACCTCTCATCTTGGTCTCCCAAAATGCTGGGAGTAAAGACATGAGCCACCATGCTTTGCCAAACCCTCATGTATACAGTCAAATGCTTTTTGGCAAGGTTCCAAGACTACTCAATGGGGAATGGACAATCAATTCAACAAGCAGTACTGGAAAAACTAGATGTCCATATATAGAAAATATAACTTGGACCTTTATCTTATGCCATATAAAAAAATTAACAGAAATAGATTAAAGATCTAAATGTAAGATCCAAAACTATAAAACTTCTAAATGAAAATAGGGGGAAAGCTTCATGACATTGGATTTATCAATAGTTTCTTGGACATGACACTGTAAGCAAAAATAAATAGTACTACATGAAACTTAAAAACTTTTGAACATCAAAAGGTGCAATCAATAGAATAAAAAAGAAAACTATTGAATGGGAGAAAATATTTTAGTACCAAAAGAACTGTCAACTCAGAATGCTATAGTCAGTAAAAATGTCCTTCAAGAATGAAGAGGAAGTCAAGACATTCTCAGATGAAGGGAAACCAGGAGAATTTTCTACCAGTAGCTCTATCCTAAAAGAATGACTGAAGAAAGTTATCTAAATAGAAAATGATTAAACACAGACACACACACACACACACACACACACACACACACACTAACAACCTTGAAACGAGGAAGGAAAAAAAACCATGTTAAGCAAAAATATGACTAAAATTAACAGACTTTTATTCTGCCTCTGAACTATTTAAATTATTTTGACAGTGAAAATAAGAATTAAAACATACTGTGATGTGTTTCCAAATGTATAGATAGGAAATATTGAAACAAAAAGTAAAGGGACATGAATTGAGGTCACATTTCTACACCTCACTTTGAGTAAAGTAATGACATGAGAGTCTGTAACTAATATGCATGTAATGTAATACCTAGAGCAGACATTAAAGAAGGACACAATAAAAGATACTAAAGATAAATCAAAATAGTATTCTAAAAAGTGTTCTAGTAAGTCACAGGAAACTAGCAGAAGGAAAACAGAAAAATGAAAGTTAGAAGAAACAGAACACACATAAAAAATAAAATGACAAACTTAATCCCTGATATCAAGCATTCTTTTAACTATAGATGTTCAAAATATGCCATCTAAAATATCAAATGCCAAAGAGATTGTCAGAATGAATGTAAAATTTTCACTCAATAACACATTGTCAACAAGAAACTTTAAACATAATAATACTGGTTGGTTGAAATTCTTTTTTTTTTGAGTTGGAGTCTCACTCTGTCACCCAGACTGGAGTGCAGTGGACGCTCCCGGCCACCGCAGCATCGACCTGCTGGGCTCCGGTGATCCTTCCGCCTCAGTCTTCCAAGTAGCTGGAACTACAGGCACGCGCTACTACGCCCGGCTAGTTTTTTGATTTATTGTAGAGATGAGGTCTCGCCAAGTTGCCCAGGCGGGTCTCAAACCCGCGGGCTCAGGCAATTCACTCACCTCAGTCTCCCAAAGCACGGGATTACAGGCTGAGCCACCAAGCCCGGCTATGGTTGAAATTCTTAAAGAAATTTGCATCATGCACATATTAATCAAAAGAAAGCAGGAGTGTCTTAAAAACATCTTTATATTTACATATATATACATGCATGTATTTGTATACATATAAATTATGTATGTATTATGTATGAATTAAGCAATTCTCTTAATCCATGGCAGTAATGTTCTATAAAATATCATGAACACTGAATTAGCAAATACTGAACTATTGCTCCTAGGCAAAGTATATATGTGTATCACACACTGCTCACATTGATTAAACTTTTAAATCCTCAAAACAACTCATCTGTCTTTATTTTACAAAATAAAAAGCTAAATTCAGAAGCATTAAGTGACTCGCCTGAGGCTGCCCCACTAGCAAGTGCCAGAGCTGAGATTTAGACCTCCTCCCTCTAGTCGGAGAGCTGGAACTTCTTTTTCTACAGCGCATGCTCTCCTACTGCATCAATCTTCTGATCATCGTTGTAGAGCTGAGACAAGAAAGCAGAGTATCTCCTTGTTCCACCTTAGCTGAAACTGTTTGTGTTGGGTTGTTACAAAAGTGCCAGGTTTGTATGCATGCTGTGTTGCAACATACCAGCACACTGATAGTGGGGTTGCAGCACAGAAAGTTTAATAATAGCAAGGCACCAAGTGAGGACACAGAAGAGATTCTCAAGGCTCAAATCTGTTTCATTGAAGGGTTCTGGGCAAGGATTTTTAAAGGAATTCATGGAGGACAAGGGGATGGAAAATTTGGAGTTATCAATTGGTTGGGTTGGGGAGATAAAATCATCAGATGACAGCTGCATTCCCTTCAGGTAAGCTGGTGTCCATAGTTTTGTTGCTCTGCAGAACCTAAAGAAAAAGCTTAAACAGAAAGCTTTTCATTTCACAATGTCTTAGATTTTATCTACAGAACAGAAAAAGAACAATCTTTTGACAAGGGCCACCTTATCTTAAAGTAGAAAGTGGAGCCGGCTCGGTGGCTCAGCCTGTAATCCCGTGCCTTGGGAGGGTGAGGTGAGTGGATTGCCTGAGCCTGAGGGTTCGAGACCCGCCTGGGCAACTTGGCGAGACCTCATCTCTACAATAAATCAAAAATGAGCCGGGCGTGGTAGCGCGCGCCTGTAGTTCCAGCTAATTGGAAGGCTGAGGCGGAAATATCACCGGAGCCCAGCAGGTGGAGGCTGCGGTGGCCGGGAGCGGCCACTGCACTCCAGTCTGGGCGACACAGTGGGACTCGGACTCAAAAAAAAAAAAAAAAAAGTAGAAAGTGGCAACCAGCTACAAGAAAGTGGGCCACAGGACAGGTTGGCTTAATGATTGTTGCTGAAAGCCTAGTTAGATTTTATTGGTTTTTCCTTAATCGATGTATAAAATATTCTTGGGGATGATTTCAGGGTGACAAATTTTTCCTGATTATGCAGTACCCATGAAGAACTGCAAAAGAACCACAGTATTGATATTAGAGTGACAAATACATTTTTAGTGAATATGTTATTTTGCAAATATAAAAACTATGAATAATGAGGATTGACCATACATACCTATATTCCTCATTTTATGATCAAATTCAAGAATCATAAAATTTGTCTAAAATACACAATTCTTTGGTTTTTAGTATATACACAAAGTTCTTCAACATCACCATTATTTAAATATAAGATTTGTGTCACCCTCCCATCAAAAGAAATTCTGTACACATTAGCGGTCACTCCCATTCCTTCTTACCATCCCCCCATGCTCTGGCAACCACTGATCTACTATTTTTCCTATGAACTTGCCTTTTATGGACATTTCATGTAAATGAAATCATAGATGTGGCATTTGGTGTCTGCTTCTTTCATTTATCATTCAAGGTTCATCTATGTTGCAGCATGTTTCAGTACTTCATTCCTTTTTTATGGCTTGTGTGATAAATAATTTTGGCATTCTTGTCAAAAGTCAATTGGTATGATGTGAACATTCATTTCCGGAGTCTATATTCTGTTCCATTTATCAATATGTCTGTTCTTATGCCAGTGCCTCACTGTGTTGTTTATTGTAGCTTTGTAGTAAGTTTTGATATCAAGAAATATAGTACTATCAACTGGGTCCATTTTTAAAAGGTAGTATTGGGTGTTCTGGGTCCTTTGCAATGTGAATTTTAGTCTTATCTTTGCCTATTTTTGCACACACACAAAAAAAGGCAGCTGAGATTTTGATAGGGAGTGGAATGAATCTGTAGATTCATGTGAGATTATTATAATATTAAATCTTCCATTCCATGAACATGGATTTATTTACATCTTCATTAATGTATTTGATAATGCTTTGTAGTTAGCAGTGTACTAACTGCACAAAGAAGAATTGCACTTCTTTTGTTCAGTTTATTTCTAGGTATTTTATTCTCTCTGATGTTATTTTAAATGTAATTGTTTCCTTACTTTTATTTCTGGATTGTTCATTGATCATGTATAAAAATACAATTTATTTTTGCATATATTCTACAATATTGTTAAAATTTCTAATATGCTTTTAGTAGATTCTTTGAGATATTCTGTATATATGATAACATCTGCAAATATAGTTTGAATTCTTCTTAATATGAAAGTTCTCTTCTATTCCTTGTTTCATTGTTTTTACATTTTAGTATTTTTATTATAGAAGGGTATTTTGTTAAATGCTTTTGTGGTATCTATTGAGATGCTATTGTTTATTGTATGTGTATGTTTATGGTATATTACATTAATTTCCTGATGGTAAGCTAGCCTGGCATTTCAGGGATAAATTCCACTTGGTTTATATTCTTTTTATATATTGTTAGACTCAGCTTGCTAGTATTTTGCCTATGTTTTTTGTGGCCGAATTAATAAGGGACATTGGTATTATTATTTTTCTGCAATGTCTTTTTTTTGTGATAGCAGGGTGATATTGGCTTCACAGAAAGATTTGGAAAGTGTTGTTTCCCCTTCCATTTTTTGCAAGTGTTTATAATGTTTCTATATTAATTCTTCATTAAATGGGGGTAGAATTTACCTCTGAACCCATCTTGGCCTATGATTTTCTTTGTAAGAAGGCTTAAAATTCATAATTCAATCTGTATTTGTTGCAGTTCAATTCAGATTATTTCTTCTTGAATTAGTTTCAGTGTCTTATATCTTTATAAAAATTTTTCCATTTCATGTATGCTTTCTTAATTTTTGGCATACAACTGCTTATAATAATCCCTTATAATCTTTTTTACTTCTAAAAAGTTAATAGTGATGATTTTTTCATTCTTGAAATTAATGATTTGAATGTTCCATCTTTCTTGATTAGTCTAGCTAAGTGTTTATCAATTTTTAAGAAAAATTTTCAAATAATCTTCGGTTTCCTGATATTTTCTGTTTTTCTTTAAAAAAAAAATTTTTTTTTAAATATTGTGGGGTACAATTCAGGGTTAGGTATACAAATATTCACTGTGCAGTTACCCTTGTTGATGAGGTGTGCCTCCTTTTCTCCAGACAGATATTGACTACTGTCAATCCCACCTCCCTACTCCCTCCCACACACAGTTTCCTGCTGCTGTCAATTCTTTTCTTATACTATTACGGTAGTTGTTCAAGGTCCACTTATGAGTGAGAACATGTTATACTCAATTCTCTATTTCTGTGAGAGATCAGTCAATATTATAAATTCTAATTCCATCCAGATTGTTGCAAAGTTCATGATTTTGTTCGTTTTTACGGCTACGTAATATTCCATTGTGTATTTGTACCACTTTTTTTAATCCAATCCTCTTTTGATGGGCAGCATAGTCAATTCCATGTTCTTGCTATTAAAAACAATGCTGCGATAAACATACGTGTGCAGGTATCTTTTTTATAGAGTGCTTTGAGTTCTTCCAGGTATATTACCAGTAGGGGGATTGTGGGGTCATATGGAAGGTTGATTTTTAGAACTTTTAGGAATCACAGCACTGATTTCTACAGAGGCTATACTAGTTTATACTTCCACCAACAGTGTAGAAGTGTTCCCTTTTCGCCACATTCTCTCCAGCATTTGTTATTTTTTGAGTTATTGATGATGGCCATTCTGACTGGAGTTAGGTGGTATCTCAGTGTAGTTTTAATTCACTTCTCCTTGATGACTAGTGAGGTTGAGCATTTTTTCTTGTATCTGTTGGCTCCTCGTATATCTTCTTTTGAGAAGTGTCTATTCATATCTTTTGCTCACTTTGTAATGGGGCTGTTTGTTTTTTTCTTTTTAGCACGATTGAGTTCCTTGTAGATCCTTGATGTTAGGCCTTTGTCAGACATGGAGTTGGCAAATATTTTTTCCCAGTCTGTGGGTTGTCTCCCTGCTTTCTTGATGGTTTCTTTGGCTTTGCAGAAGCTTGTCAGTTTAATGAGGTCCCACTCGTCTGTCTTGTCTCTTATGGAATAAGCACTTTGGGATTAGATCAGGAATTGGTTGCCTCAATCGTTATTGTTTTATTTCTTCTATTTGTTTTCAGTTTCATTGGCTATTCTTTTTCTAGTTCATTATGGGGGAAATTTAGATTATTCATTTGAATGCTTTCTTTTTTAGTAGCTGCAAATTTATCTCTAAAGACAATGTTAGTGGCAGCCCATAAGTTTTGGTATATCTTCATTTTCATTCGAGGGTATTTTTAAATTTCCTTTGTGACTTCTGCTTTTACATATTGGTTATTTAGGGTTGTATTGGTTAATATTTGTTAATTTCCTTGTTCTAATTTTTATTTTTTCTTCTGTTTACGTGTAATATAATTTTCTCTTCATTGTCTAGCTTTCTGAGTTGAAAACTTAGATAATTTATCATTCTAGATCTTTCTTCCTTTCTAATACATGCATTCAATGCTATAAACTTCTCTTTAAGCACTTCTTTTGGTGCATCCCACAGATTTTGATATTTTATGGTTTCATTTTCACTTAGTTCAAAACATTTAAAAAATTTTTCTTGAGATTTCTTCTTTGGCACGTGTTATTTGAAATGTGTCATTTAATTTCCAAGTATTTTGGGATTTTTCCATTATCTTTCTGTTATTGGTTTATAGTTTAGTTCCATCATGGTCTGGGAGATGACATTGTATGATTTGTTGAGGTGTATTTTATGGCCCAGAATGGGGTCTACAATGGTGAATCGCTTATAAGAGCTTGAGAAGAATATGTGTTCTGCTGTTGGTAGATTAAGTAGTCTACAGAAGTCAACTGTATCCAGGTGATTAGTAATGGTGTTTAGTTCGGGTATATTTTACTGACTTTCTCTCTACTGAATCTCTCCATTTCTGATAGAGGAATACTGATGTCTTTAACCAGAAAAGTAAATTTATGTATTTCTGGGCAAAAGGAGCAGCTATAAATAGGTAAGGTAGGGTAAGGTGTGGAGGAACAGAAGTGGGGTAAGGTGTGGAGGAACAGCTCTGAAGACCTATTATTAGATATTTTAGTGACCCTCTGCCTCAGAACTGTGTACTTAACAAGTGTTTCTCAGACAACCCCCCATTAGGTGGGACAAGGTGGCTAGAGTTGGCTGGAGTTGTATATTTCCTTTCTTTCAGGTAAGTGAGGTTCTAATAAAATCCAAGTGTTACTGAAACACCAGGGGTTCAGTCTGGGTCCCATGTCTAAACACACAGGAAGCCAATTACTGAGATAGCAAATATTGCCAGAGAAGAAGCCTTTTTATTTAGGCAACGTCAGGAGGAGAAATGGATGTAGATTCAGTCTTTCCTAACCAAATATAATTGGAAGCTTATATAGTGGGAAAAGAATGTAGCTACGTGTGGAAAAATAGGAGTTAGGGAGGGGTAAAGAAGAGGTCTTGGTCAATAGGCAGCAGGTGGTTGGTTACTTAATCATGACAGATGAGGGGTCTGGCTCATTATTCAGGTGCAGTAATCTGCTAAGTTTCTTGATAAAATCTGGGTGGCCCAACGGCCAGTTTCCTGAGAAGGGAACTCAGTAAGACAAATGTAAGTTGCAAGCTTTAAGACTGAAAGGGTCCATTTTATGCTTACTGAAAAAAAAAATCCATAACCATCTGTTCTATAGAGAAGTTGGGCCAGTTTTACCAGCAGGTTAGGCTGTGGTTAGTTTTCCCTGAGGGCAGACCTTGTTAAGAACAGAGTGCTCTGGCATATTTCAAAATGGTATAGTTTCTCCTCCCTCTTCCAGAAGCACGAAGATTTTTTTCTCTGATATTTACTAGCAGAACCTGGCTGAGCTACTGAAGGCAAAACTCACAAAATCATGACTCTCTTCTCCTCCATGACTGGGCCCCTCTGGAGTTTTTTTAACTCTCAGAAGTCCACACTGAGCCTTCAGCAGTTTTTTCAATTATAGTCCAGGTTTTCCTATCTGGCACTGGTTCCCATGGAGGTTTCAGCTTATGAGTTTCTATTCTGGTAGGTTGTCATTCTCTGTACCCACTTGTCTGTCTCTGTAATTTTAGGGGAAGTGGTTTGCTCTGTGACCTCCCTTCTCATGAGGATCTATGAAGAGTTTGTGATTATTTGAGTGGTTCACTTTCTTACTTGTTAGGACAGAGCTGCAACTTCCAAGCTCCTTCCCTGCAAAACTTGAAGCTGGATGTCAGTCTAGTGAGTTTTTAATTGTAGTTATTGTTCCTTCTAACTCCAGAATGTCTATGGGTTATTTTATTTTATTTTATTTTTTGAGTTGGAGTCTTACTCCATTACTCAGGCTGAAGTGCAGTGGCACGCTCATGGCCATCCCAGCATCAACCTACTGGGCTCTGGCAATCCTTCCATTTCAGCCTTCCAAGTAGCTGGAACTACAGGCACATGCTACCATGCCCAGCTAATTTTTTATTTGTTGTAGAGACGAGTTCTCACCAAATTGCCCGGGCTGATCTTGAACTTGGGGGGCTCAGGCGATTAATCCACTCGCCTCAGCCTTCCCAAATGCTGGGATTACAGGCTGAGCCATGGTCTGGGTCTTTATTTAAAACTTCTGTATGCTTATTGATTTTTCTGTTTGGTGAGACATCATTGTCATACTTTCCTTTAATTCTTCAGGTATGATTTGCGTGCTTTATATTTTTTGATACATTTGTAATAGCTGACAATTTTTGTATGAAAATTCTAGCTGGGTCAGTTAAGGACATTATCTGTTGTTTTTTTCTAGTTTCTCTGCATGTCTCATAATTTTTTAGTGACAACTAGACATTTTAGATGACGTAAGTCTGATATGAGATTCTTTATGTTTCACTGAATTTGTTATCATTGCAGAGTTTCTGTTGTCTTGATCTTGTTTCTCTCTTGTTATTTATTTATTTAGATACTTTTCTAGACTAATTCTGTAGATTCTATATTCCTTGCAATGTATGGCTACTGATTTCTCTGCTCACTTATCAGTTTTTTTCTCTTAAAATTTTTTTCTTTTAATTATAAGCCTGGCTTCCTAGGGACCATCCCAGGTAAGGATAATTTAGTGTCTAGTCAATGATTCAAAACATTTCCTTAAATTTTTTGCTTTTATGTCTTCCACCCTTTGCCAAATATATCTGTGAGAAGCTTTACCCTGAAACTTCTAGCAATTCACAAGATAAACTTGGCCTTTACTTTCTGCTTGTGTTGGGCCTCCAGGTCAATCAGAGACAAGTGACTGGTGTCTTTTTCTTTACCAGGTCTTTTCTGGACGTGTGCACTCTCTTGCACCTGCCCTCCCTTTTTAGATTCTCAAGAATATATGGAGATTTTTTTGTAGTTTCTTATGATCATCGTCTTTTCCTGTATTCCTTTTTACAATCCTGGTCAACTCTTGTTTGCCACAACTCAAGTACCAGGCACAGGTAGCTGCAATGTCCTAAAAGACTGTTATATGCTGAGAGTGGGGCTTATTTTCCACTCTTGCTGAGCTCAATTCTGATGATACAGAGACCCACTAATGTCCGTCCATATTGTCATAGCCCCTAGAGAAAGGCATAGCAAAGGTTCAAGCACTCCTGCACATTCCTGAGCACATTACTGAGAGTCCCCTTATCTCCAATGCATTTCCAGTAAGTAGCTTCAGGGGATTCTTGACTTCCCTAAAGACTATGCCCAATCAACTAGAAGATGCAAATCCCCATTTACTCCCTTTTTATGAGTGGTCATAAGTTTGCATAATATAGTATCAATGTAACCATAAGCCTTGTGATTTGTATAACTCGTATCAGTGTAATCATAACTTTTGTGATTTCTATAACTTTTGCATAATGCGTGATGCCTTAGGCCTTGCAAGCTCCCTTTACTCTATGGCAAGCTTGCTTACCACTTCTGCTGGGCCCTACTGATAAAAGGTATGAGATACCTCTGATACCTGGCACCAGAAAGTCTGGGTCGAAAAATGTCACTATCAATAAATGCGGCTGAAACTCAAGTTGGTTCTATACAATGCTCTGTTGGTCTCATGGCTAATGTGTAGGTATTAACAACTCTGGACTTATAAAAGTGAACTGTAAAAGCCCGGATGGTGAACAGAACCATTTTAGAAAGACCTTGAGTCTGGCTCTGCTCCCTGGATTCGAACTCAGAAATAAACTTCTTTCTACCAGTTCTCTGCCCCTTTGATCTATTGGTATCAAGGGAGCAGCCAAGTTTTAAACTGAGTTCTTCTCAGACCATAACACTGAGTTTAAACAAACTGCCACAACAGCCTGCAAATGAAGATTTTTTTGTTTTGTTTTCACAAAGCTGGAAATTTATAAGACATTTTGACTGTGCTATAGAGAGGGTATTTTTAATGAAGCACCAAAACAGATCAATCCACTGCTCTGGCTGTGAGATGACAAACAACTACTGTTCCAATGAATAGGAAAGGGAGGGATGGGAATGGTCTCAAGTGAAAATATCCCAAATTCTGCTGTTTTTCTGCAGTTTAGTAGTTTTTGTTGGATGGATAGCTTTCAGCCGGTGTATGAAAGAGCAGTTCATCACAGTCCTCTCAGCCATTTAGGAAACACACATCCCAGTGTGTGTCTGGAGCTGGACGAGGCTAGTGATCCTCCCATCGTGTGCCCACAATCTGCTCTTGTTCTGGTTTCTGATATTTTGTGATCTTGACAGAAGTGTTCTGCCATTAACGTTGAGAAGAGTGGCACTTTCCCAGTTATCAGGAAAGATACATTTCCTCTGTTAGGTTTAATTTTGTTATACTTTTAGTACCTGTTACTTAACATCAAGTGACATCTGACCTGGCACAAATTATATATGAGACTTGTCCCAGGTTTGCTCTATCAGCCATTCATGTACTCTTCAAAGCATGTTTTTGGAGGTAGATGAGGAGGACCTGTGCAATAGGATTCATTATTTTATACTTCCAAGCGCATATCACAATGATCTGTATTTAGTAGAAATTCAATTCATTACGAACTATATAAAGAAATACAAATAGGTCATTGTAATTCACTAAATAGGTCGAATAAGCAGATCCTTGTGGCATGAGAAAAGTATGCAGACAAGGTGCAGCTGGGCATTTGTGTTTTAGGCATCATGGCAGACACGGTTTTAAAAACAGTAATAATTATGTGCTTTTATAAACCTATTGGCTCAAGTGTTATAGTTCGAGTAACACTTGACTGTACTCCCTTGATACCGATAAATCAAGGGGCAGGGAACTGGTGGAAAGAAGTTTACTTCTGAGTTCGAATCCAGGGAGCAGAGCCGGACTCGAGGTCTTTCTAAAATGGTTCTGCTCACCCTCCAGGCTTTTACAGTTCACTTTTGTAAGTCCAGAGTTGTTAGTACCTATATATTAGCCACCGGACCAGCAGAACATTACATAGAACTTGATTTACAGCTGCATTTATTGATAATGACATTTTTCGGTCCAGACTTCCTGGTGCCAGGTATCAAAGGTATCTTAAAACTTTTATCAGTAAGGTCCAGCAGAAGCATTAATCAAGCTTGCCATAGAGTAAAGGGAGTTTGCAAGGACTAAGACATCATGCATTATGCAAAAGTTATACAAATCACAAAACTTATGATTACATTTATACAAAGTTATACAAATCACCAAGGCTTATGATTACATTAAGATATTATTCAAACTATGACTATTCAGGAAAGGGAGTAAATGGGGATTTGCATCTTTCAGTTGATTGGGTATAGTTTGCAGGGAAGTCAAAGATCCCCTGAAGCTATTTACTGGGAATGCATAGGAGATAAGGAGATGCTCAGAATGTTGCTCAAGAATGTACAGGGACACTTGAACTCTTATCATGGCCTTGTCTAGGGCCTGTGTCAATATGGACAGACATTAGTGTAGCTATTTCACAAGACAATAACTGGAAAGAATTCAGGAGAACTGGAACATATGACTGTCTATCCATGACTGTCCATCCACTGTATAAAAATGTTTCCTGTCCTTTGTTTTCCAAGTTATGATAATTCGTTCTTTTTATATCATTAGCAGGTGAAAGTTGTTTCTCTTCCTTCCAATTCAGTATCTCACAATCACTGATAGAGAATATCATTCACAATATCTATTTTCTCTTGCAAACTAAATTGTGTCCATGTTGCTATGACTCTGACCACTTTCCATTTCTAGACCTCAAAATTGTTACTGACTTTGACTTATGTATATAGTGGTTTTAACATCATTTAAATATAGTTTTGTGTGATAAATTTGGGGCCACAGAGCATTACTTAATTGGGACACAAGCATTTCTGTTGGAAGGCTTTCCAAAAACTTCCTAGTCTATCCACTGAATATAAAATTTAGTTTTCTTCTAAAGATACTGCAGGTACCTAGGAAATGGTATTGGTTTTAATGTGTGCTGAGTGATTAGCAACTCAGAACTGAAAACAAGGTGTTAGACACAATTTTAACACCATTTTTCCCATCCCTCCACTGTTGGAGCATGTGAGTTAATTATTCTGATTTTTTAAAATCCTATCATATGTCTTCTTAACATGTGACCTAGAAGTCAGTGATGAAATGAGGCTGTGTCAAGTAGTCTGCCTCAGTGTGAACATTTCATTATCTGCAGAGTCCATAGTTCTACTATGTGTATGTAGTGGTACATTGCTGCTAACATCTTCTGTACACTCAAGTCCAGTCTATAAGTTTCTTTATTCAACAGGAGGATGTTATACCAGAGGAACTGCATGGCACCTTCCTTAGGGAGATGATATATAAAGGAGTTAGAATTTTCATCCATATCAGTAACCTGTCTTGTAAACAGCTCTTCTGATGTGCCATCTGGAATTGTTTAAATATCTGTAGTTCAAAGCGACCCCAGGAGCTCCTGGCAGATTTTGGTGAGTTTCTATGAAAGGCTTCTTACCCTACAGGCACCAGCCTATCATCTTTTAATCATGGTAGGCAGGTAGACAAGACTCAGTTGGAAGCACACCTGCTCACTGCTGAGCTGGCCACCTGCTGAGAGCTGAGTCAAGGGATGCAGGGATATGGGCAAGGCAGATCCCACACTGTATCTTGATGTGGTTCACTCATAAGCATATATGTGATGTGGATTGTTTGGAAAAAAATGTAAGCTTCAGTGGAAATGTGTGTATTGTCTACATAGTACACCTTCTTGGGTAATTGGATTCTGATTCTAGGAGTTACGTTACAACTCCACAAGTTGTAGACAACTGATAGCAACACAATAATTCTTGTCTATAAATATGCAAATGAATTCTGACTTGAGGAGGGATGGCCCCATCCCATGAAAATACAATTTTGCCTTCATTTACACATTCTGACTGATTTCTTCATTTAATTAATGAATTGAGTAAGATATTTAACATATGTTCATTTTATATCTTAATGAAAGTTATAATTTCTCTTTTTAAAAAATTTCTTTTTAATAACTACCATGAGATATTGCTCAATCTGATGCAGACTTGATTTTCTTCCCAATCAAGTCAAGCACCTTTTAAAGAGGTGCTACCTTATTTATAGAACTTAAGGCTAATCCTATCATTGCTATGTCCAGATCTTGTAAACAGGGTCCCCAAGCAGACTTCTAATTTGGGGAAAGAATTCTTAAGAAAAAAAATCTCTCTTCAGCAAAGCAAAAGAAACCAGTATGATTCAAGAAAATATTGCACATATAAAATCTTCCTCATGAAAGGTATTAAGACAATTTTTAAAAATAAGATAGTGAAATTGCACTTGGAAAATATTTTAAAATATCAATTCAATAGTTGAGCTGGAAAATAAAATTGAATCAATTGCCCAGACTCTTCTGTTATTGATTACAAAAAAGTAGAGGTCAAATCTGGAAAATATGAGATCAGTTTAAGACAGCTTAAGAGGTGACAATGTTGAACTTATCGAAGCACTTTACCCCTAGATACTAGTGATGGATGAGAAATCCCCTACCCTTTTTGTGTTCTGAGAAATGGCTAGCCACAAAGGGCCACCTAACATTGACTATCCACTTCTGAGAAAACTGCTTTAGTGATAAAGTAGCCACGCCTTATTTTTGTTGTTTCACAATTTCTACATTCTTATCAGCATCCTCATAAAATTTTAAGAAAACAAAAATACATAATGATTGTGTGAAACCTGGTAGGGGTGTTTATAAAAACAAAGTGAATTGTGCATGATAGAAAACAGAATTGAGAGGCTGAGTTATGACGATGATATGTTACAGTTGCAATACCAATAAACAGGTTTGGTTCAGAAAAACATAATTACCCTATGCTTATAAAGCCATTTTAAATGGTCTCAACTTTGACTATATAAAAGCTAAGGGATAGATTTAAAAGTTGGGAAGTAAGAGGGAGAAAAGAAGTGGGAGGGGGTGACAAGGGCGCTCGTGTTCTCTGTCATCTCTGGGGACTTGAGAGGACTAGAGATGAGAAAAGGAGATATATGAGTATGTGTATGATCTAAAGTTATAAAAGTAAACAGTGTAACTGTGCAGTGAGGAATTTGGCCTATTCACAGAGAGGTCTGGCCTCTGTCCTCAGTTAACTCTAAACCCTTATAATTTCCTGAGTGATAGACATGTTTTTGTTATTCATGGTGGACCCCACTGTGAACCCCACCATGGGATCACATTTGATAGTGTTTGCTAATAAGGTAACTCAGGGTAGGACTCTCAGACCATACAATAACAGCTTGACCTCTGGGGAGGGGAGGGAAAAGTTGGAGAGTTGGATCAGCCACATGAGCAGTGAGTCAATGTATCATTCCTACACAGTGAATCCTCCATAAGAACTCTGGACACCGAGTTCAGTTGAGCTCCCTGGCCAGTGAAATATTCTGTGTGTATTATTACATTGTGGCTGGGTGGGGAGGGTGTTGTTACCACAGGAATCATGAGAAACTGTACATTTGGATCCCTCCTAGACTCTGCCCCATGCATCTTTCCTCTTGGCTGATTTTAATATTTGCCATTTGTTATAATAAAGCTTTCACTTTGAGTATAGTGCTTTCCTGAGTTCTGACAACTGAAATGAGTAACTGAGACATACGTCTCAATTATCGAGGTTTACTAAGGCAGTTTTATGGTATAGCATGGAAAAACATGAGCCACAGACACATCTGTGGTTAAATGTTTCAGAAAAGGTTAGTATTTGTACATTTCCTTAAAGTAGGTGAAGACATTTAAAAAGAGGACCAGGTACAAGCTTAGAATCAGGACCAGAAAGTTAGAAGGGTAACAAAAATTATTTGCTTAACCAAAATCTAGTCGGGCTTCTGAACCTTCTCCTAGGCCCATCTGTGTACTTTGTTGTAAAATATAGTTTTAGCAAGGAAACTTGTTAAGTCAGTTTCGCAAAAAATCCATATGTGTTCCTATGGGGGAGGAGAACACTGTTCTTCTCCTCCCCCTAAAGTGGATCCTCCTAAGCTGGATCTTATAAGGAAACATACAGCTGGGCCTAGAAGTTTCAGGAGCCTGATTAAAGTTTGGTCAAGTGAAGAATCATCACATCTACTGAACAATTATCTACCTATCATCTATGTATGTATGTATGTATGTATGTATGTATCATCTCTAATCTATCTATGTATCTATCATCTAACTAATCAAAGCTGAAGGAATTTCAATATAACCTTTAATTAAGTAACTTCATGAGGATCACAATAAATGAACATTTCTTTATTATTTTGCATTCCTTCCTAACCTCTCTAAATCCAACACATCAAAAACTCAAACCTTAAGACATCCTCATATAGTTTAAAGTATGTAATGAAATTTCCATGTATTTTGTTGTCCTAATGTTTAATCTTTCATGTGTTTCTGATGACATTTGTACTATTTTCAAATACAGTCATGTGTCACATAAGAACATTTTGGTCAATGACAGACTACATGTATGATGGCGGTCTTATAAGATTATAATGGAGCTGAAAAATTCCTATCCCTTAGTGCCTTCATGATGTGGTAATGCAGTACCTTACTCAGGTGGTTTGTAATGACGTTGGCATAAACAAATATACTCTGCTGCCAGTTGTATAAAAGTATAGCAAGTACAATTATGTACCATATATAATATTAATAATGATAATAGATGTCTATGTTACTGGCTAATGTATTTACAATACTATACATTTTATCGTTATTTCAGAGGGTGCACTTTCTCATGCTGGGTGGTATGTGGTGTAGTTGCTCTGTGGGTTCTTTGATTTCATCACAGAAAATAATTTCAGAGCAAATCCAAAGTATAATTTAAAATAGAATTTACTAGAAAGAGGCATGCTCAAGAAAGAACGTGGGTTCCTTAAGAGAGGGCATATGTTCTTGCCTTTGAAAAGAAGCTTGATATACTTTTATGATGATTAAGCAAACCATGTGCTAAGAATGAGGGCTGCAGGTATCGTGTCATACGTTTTGATTACCATCTCTCAAACTTTAAGGTCACAAGGAACTTCTAAATAATGAAAGTTTCTGTCTAACAAGATTTGGGCTGTGTTTTGGGTCATTCTCTATTGTTTCTGTGATTTATTGCACTGTAGTAGTAAATAATAAGTAGTAAATAGTTCCTGTGATTTACTGCACTGTAGTATAAATAGTAAGTAGTAAATAGTTCCACATTCCAACCTGCAAAGGTGATCAAGTCTCATATGCCTGGTGGGTCAGGTGAAGGTTGTGTATGGATAAGAAAAATATCTTAAGCCGTGCTCGGTGGCTCAGCCTGTAATCCCGCGCCTTTGGGAGGCTGAGGTGAGTGGATTGCCTGAGACCGCGGGTTCGAGACCCGCCTGGGCAACTTGGCGAGACCTCATCTCTACAATAAATTAAAAATCAGCCGGGCATGGTAGCACATGCCTGTAATTCCAGCTACTCGAAGGCTGAGGCGGAAGGATCACCGGAGCCCAGCAGGTTGAGGCTGCAGTGGCCGGGAGCAGATACTGCACTCCAGTCTGGGCGACAGAGTGAGACTCCAACTCAAAAAGAAAGAAAGAAAGAAAGAAAAATATCTTAAATGCTTACCCTATTTTAATTTAGATCTGACTAAGAAAACCTTCCTGATTACTTCTAAACTATGCTAACTATGCCTACCTAACCTCTACTTAAAACAAAACAAAACAAAAAAACCTAACTGTAAAGCACTTTCAGGCAGGTACTCCAGGAGATATTTCAGAAGAGGCACTATTGTCATAAGATGACAGCTCTGTGCATGATATTGCCCTTGAAGACCTTCTAGTGGGACAAGATGTGGAGGTGGAAGACAATGATATTGATGATCCTGACCCTGTGTAGGTCTAGGACAAAGTGCACTTTTGTGTTTTAGTGTTTAACAAAAAACTTTTAAAAGTAAAAAAAAATAGAGAGAGAAAAAAGCTTATAGAATAACATTGTAAACAAAATATATAAATATTTTTTTGAGTTGGAGTCTCACTCTGTTGCCCAGACTGGAGTGCAGTGGCCGCTCCCGGCCACTGCAGCCTCGACCTGCTGGGCTCCGGCGATCCTTCTGCCTCAGCCTTCGGAGTAGCCAGAATTACAGGCATGCGCTACCACGCCCGGCTGATTTTTTTGATTTATTGTATCCATGAGGTCTCGCCAAGTTGCCCAGGCGGGTCTCGAACCCGCGGGCTCAGGCAATCCACTCACCTCAGCCTCCCAAAGCGTGGGATTACAGTGTGAGCCACCAAGCCTGACTAACAAAATATTTTTGTATAGTTGTTCAGTTTGTGTTTTTAGCTAAGCATTAATTACAAAAGACTCAAAAAAATTAAAATAAAAACTAACAAATGTATCGAGTGAGAAAGCTGTAGTAAGCTAAAGTTAACGTATTATTGTAGAAACATACTTTAAAAATAAATTTAGTGTAGCCTAAGTGCACAGTATACATAAAGTCTACACTGGTGCATGGTAACATTCCAGAACTTCACATTCCCTCACTACTCACTCACTGACTCACCCAGGGCAACCTACAGTCCTGCAAGTTTCACTCATGGTAAGTGCCCTATACAGGTGTACCTTTTTTTTTCTTCCAATCTTTTACACCATATTTTCACTGTACCTTTCCTAGGTTTAGATATGTTTAGATACACAAATACCTATCATTGTGTTCCAGTTGTCTATAGCATTCAGCACAGTATCATGCTGTGCATCTTTGTAGGCTAATAGCAACAGGCTCTACCTTATAGCCGAGGTGCATAGCACACAGCATGTAGGTTTGTGGAAGTACACTTCATGATGTTCCCACAATGACAAAATTGCCTCACAATGCATTTCTCAGAATGTATCCCTGTCATTAAGTGACACGTAACTGAACGTCAACATTTTAACCTACACAAAATCTTCTTCTTGTTCTCCTACCCAGGACTCTATATCATCAACTCTGGCAAAATAAATACTCTGGAAAAAGTGACTGCTGCCACTAAGGCTTAAGTTGTTCTTTTTTCAGTAAAGAACAACACACATTTTAGACATATTTCTTTCTTTTTAATAATAGTCTTGGCCGGGCGCAGTGGCTCAAGCCTGTAATCCTAGCACTTTGGGAGGATGAGGTGGGAGGATTGCCTGAGCCCATGGGTACAAGACCAGCCTGGCAACTTGGTGAGACCTCATCTCTACAATAAATAAAAAAAATTAGCCAGGTGTGGTAGCACCTGCCTTTAGTTTCGGCTACTTGGAAGACTGAGTCAGAAGGATCACTGGAGCCCAGCAGGTTGATGCTGGGGTGGCCATGAGCATGCATGCCACTGCACTCCAGTCTGGGAAATAGAGTGAGACCCCAACTCAAAATAATAATAATAATAATAATCTTATGATAATTGCTACTTGATGAATTTTTTGTGGTAATAATAAAAATGAATGTTAATTGATAAAATGATTTTTCTATTGGGTTCTGGGTTGATTTATTCTAAAGATAAATCTGTAAGTCATAATTGATTACTTCTAATCTAGGCTATATACTTTAATTTAAAATGAATTTGATGTATAGAAAATTTAGTTCAATACAAATAAAAACATGGAAAATTCAAAAATATTAAATGCTAACTTATCAACTTGTGTTTCCTTAAATTTATATTCAGTTCCCAGAGATAGCTGTAAAATAAAATTAATTCTTATGTCAACATATATAATACATTTAATGTTAGGCCCTGATATTAAACTTAAGCTCTCATTTTCTTTGCATTCAAGAGATGTTCAAGGACAGTACCTGAGTTTTCACACTAATAAATAGACAACTGTAGTATTTTATTTTAGATGAATATCTTTAGTGTCCTATAACACATTTTGTAATGACACTTTCTACTTTGTGAAAAACAAATAATTTTAAAAAGCCATTGCCATTGTACTTAGCATCCCCTGAGGGGGTACTCCATTTTTCTAGCTTGGGAGATACATCTGAAGCAATTACATTAACACGGACCAGGGCGGTTGCATAGGAAAAATGATTTAGACTTGCTGTGAAAAATGGACTCGGTATGATGAATTTTCTGGTTTGGTAAGTGAAGCAGTTTGAGTATATCACTCTAAAATAAAACTCGGTGACTTAAAATAAGGCTAACATATCATCTAATTTACCAGTGTAATGATATGACTTGTATTGTATAAACAGATCTCAGAACACTGGCCTGCTGCCTGGTGCCTGGCACTTAAGATTAGAAATGTTATGTACAATTTCTTTTTTGAGTCTGGCAAAGCCTCATTGTTCTCAGATTCCCTCTTCCATCATCTCCATGGCCAATGGCCAGCTAAAATATAGTCTGTTAAGAATGTATGCTCTTGAATGACGAGGAAGATGGTGGCAGATCCAGTTGGATTATGTGAATTCCAGTGAGAGTGAGTGTATGGAAAATTTTGCCTACGTGTCTGTGAGTAAGTGGGCATGTGAGTGGCTGACTGAGTGGGGTCTCTGGAGTGAGTGGCCAGGGCTCTCCTGGTGAAATGTCTGGTGCCACAGCTGTTCTGCTTGGACCCTAGTTCTTCCTGGACTGCAGAAGCTGAGTGCCAATTTTTAAAAATCTGCAAAGCCCTTCCTGGGAAAAAGTTGCCTGTAGTGACTGCTGGCTCCAGGCTTGCCTCACCACTGCAGCACCTGATTGAACACTGGCAGCAAAGGCTGAGGAGGGAGCACAGTGAGAGAGTCTAGTGGCAGAGCCTCATAGGAGAGACAAAAGAGGCACCCTGCCACCATCTTGAAAACTGGGTGGGAAAGTGCTTGGATTTGCTCACCATGTAGCAACAGACCTGATCTCTGTGACTGGCAGATTAACTGCTCAGGGGTAAATCATGACCCAGAGGGACTATCCTGAAAGCACAAACTCCTGAGGGACAGGATGAGTGCTGAGTCTCAGGCACCCCACCCTCTACCCTGATTCAGTAGGACAAAGGATGTGGCCAGAAAAGGACCAGAAAAACTCCCAAAGAGATCAGCAGTGAGTCTGAGGCTTAACCAACTCCCTCTTCCCCAGTAATCTCTGGACATCAGACCCACATGACTGGGGCACAACTGAGAGGGACAAATCCAAGTGAAGCCTGGGCATCAGCCACAATAGGAGGACTCTACTCCAGGGTAAGCCTGGCTGGGGTGCTCCCCACCAGTACTTGGAGAAGAGACAATCCTGCTCCTCCTCATTGGAGGGGATCCCCCTGACTGTACAAGAATTGGAGGGGATGATTGAAGCCCCACCCACCCTCACCATCTCTTCTTTCTTCACCCAAACACTGGGGAGATTGTGAATAAGATCACAGCTCCACAGGAGACAATAGAGGGGCTTACCTGTGAGCAGCTGAGAGGAACAATTCCAGAACCTACTGCAAGAGGGCAGGTATTTTTTGTTTTTCTTTGTATTTAATTATTTTTCTTTGTGTATGAATGTGTATCTGAGGGTTAGATCTGCATTCTCTCCACCTTTTTTCTTTTTCTTTTTTTATTCTTTTATTTTTTGCTTTCTGTTTATGTGTGTACATGAATGATTCAGTGTATATCTTACGGTTCATTTTTGTTTTGTTTTGTTTTCTACTCATTTTTAGTTTAATGTGTGTGTGAATGTATGTATGAGGGTTTGATTTGAATTACTTTTTTTTCACTTTTCTGTTTTTTCATTTTGAGTTGAGCGTGTGTGTGTGTGTGTGTGTGTGTGTGTGTGTGTGAACAGTTTTTTCCTGGTTTTTGTTTAGCTTTGATTTTTTTGTTTTTCTTTTTTTTCCAGTTTGTTTTGGCTTGTATGTGTGTGTGTGTGTGTGTGTGTGTGTGTGTGTGTGTAATTGCGTTTTGTTCTGGTTTCTGTTCTTGTTGTCCTGTGTTTTTATTTTTGTCTATCTTATTTCATTTTACTTTTTTCTTCTCATTGCTATTACTGTATCTTAAGACTCAGGGTGCACACATGTACTTATTTCATCATCATATAGAGTGGTGGTGGGGAGTGGGTCTCAGGCAATCCTGAGCAATCAGTGAACATTGTGAACAATAAATCAGTGAACATTGTGATTTGCAAGTAGTTCCCTATCCTCCATCTTATTCAACTTTCAAAACTACAAGAGACAGTAAAGCTTCCCACCCACATCCCTGTTTCAAATAGGACAAATTCACAGCCCTGATTAGGGAAGATTAGAGGGCTGAACAAATATCAGAAGTAAAAGCCTCCCCCACTGACACTGAATAATGGAACTAAAGACAAAAGAAAGATAAATGTCACAAAAGAAAAAAAAATCAACATGATAACAAAGGTAATTCCCAGTGTAACAAAGATAAAACACCTGAAAAATCAGACATCAGAACCCAAACAATGGAGGTAGCCAAATACTGGCCCCAGAATACAACAGGGGTTAGGGAATGGATGGAAAGAGTGAATAAGACTCAAGAAAGACAAGATGCAACACTGACTTGTAACAGAGATATTGACCATAAAAAATGTCATCCAGGAAATAAATAACAAGATGACAAGCATGGAAAGCAGAATGAATCAAGAAGACAGAATCTCAGAACTTGAAGACCAAAACATGGAATTAGTCTGATCTGTAAAAAACATAGGAAGAAAACTCAGAAAGAATAAAACCTGCAAGAGTTGTGTGATTATATCAAGAGGATGTATTTATGCCTGATTGGTATCCCAGAAGAAGAAAAGAAAATTGAGAACATCTTAGAGCAAGTATTTCAGTAGGTTATCCAAGAAAACTTTCACCATTCCACCAGAGATGTTTCCATCTAAATACAAAAGATTCAGAGAACCCCCCCACAAGACATCAAATAAGAAGGCACAGTAATACACCTACATAAAGTAGAAACAAAAGAAAAAAATCCTAAAGGCAGCAAGAGAGAAAGGTCAGACTACTTACTGGGGAAATAGGAATAGCAGTAGTCCTATCAGTAGGAACACTACAAGCTAGAAGGGACTGGAAAGTCCAATATTCAAAGTCCTCAAAGATAAACAATTTCAACCAGGAATTTCCTAGCCAGCCAAGCTCAGCTTCATCATGAAGAATTAAAATCCTTCCCAGACATGCAATCCCTAAGAGATTGTGCAGCTTCCAGACCAGTTCTACAGGAAATGCTTAAAAATGTATTAAGCACAGAAGAAAGGAAGAAAAAAAAAGAAGAAGAATGTCCATGCACTTCCCAAGAGAACAGGAGAACACAAAATCAACAGAGAATACTTTGTGACTGCAAACTTGAAAATGCACACATGCATCAACCCAAAAGCTAAAAGAAAAGAAACACACAAAGAAGAAACTTTATAAGAATCTCATGATGGAAATAAACAATCACATTTCAATAATCAGTCTGAACATGGATGGACTAAATGTACCACTGAAAAGATACAGAATGGCAAACTGGATAAAAAACCATGACCCAATAATTTGCTGCATCCAGGAAACTCATCTTACCACAAGGGATGTACACAGACTCAGAGTTGGAGGATGGAAAATGAGTTTCCAGGGGAATGGATCACAAAAGAAGGCAGGAGTCACCATCTTAATACAGACAAAACAAACTTTAAGCTATCAAAAATTGAAAAATATATGGAAGGACACTACATGATGATGAAGGGTTTAATCCATCAACAAGAAGTATCCATCCTAAAAACATATATGCAGCCAATAGAGGAGCACCAACATTCATAAAGCAACTGCTAAGTAAACTAAAAAAAGATATTGACTCTAACACTATTATAGCTCTATTATAGCTTTATTGTAGCTCTATTATAACAACCATAGATAGATCATTGAGGCAAAATATCAACAAAAGGATCTGGAACCTCAACTTGACACTTGACCAAATGGACTTTTTTATTTTTTGGGTTGGAGTCTCTGTTACCCAGGGTGGAGTACAGTGGCACACTCATGACCACCCCAGTGTCAACCTGCTGGGCTCCAGACATCCCTCTGCCTCAGCCTTCCAAGTAGCCAGAACTATAGGTGTGCGCTACCACACCCGACTAATGTTTGATTTATTGTAGAGAAGAGGACTTGCCAAGTTGCCCAGGCTGGTCTCAAACCCATGGGCTCAGGCAAACCACTTGTCTTGGCCTCCCAAAGTGCTGGGATTACAGGCTTAGCCACCAAGCCCAGCCAAATGGACTTAATAGATACCTACAGATCACTCCCCACAAAGCCACAGAATATATGTTCTACTTCTCAACACATGAAACATTCTCCAAGATTGATCACATCCTCAGCCATAAATCAAACATAAACAAATTTCATAAGATTGAAATACTGCCATGCACCCCCTCAGACCACAGTGGTATAAAAATAAATATCAACACCAATAAAATTCCCTCAAAACCCACAAAGACATGGACACTAGACAGCATGAAACTGAGTGACTACTGGGTCAACACAGCAATCAAAACAGAATTTCAAAGATTCCTGAAAACAAATGAAAATAAAGACACATCTTACCAAAGTCTCTGGAATGTCATGAAATCAGTTCTAAGAGGGGAATTTATATCTCTGCACACATACATCAAGAAAATGGAAAGATCACAAGGTAACAGCCTAACAAATCACCTGAGGGAGCTGGAAAGACAAGACCACCAAAACCCTAACTTCAGCAGAAGAATTCAGATCACCAAGTAAAAGCCCAAATGTGGGACATAGAAGACAAAAACATAGAAAAAAATCAACAGAATAAAAAGCTGCTTCTTTGAAAGAATAAACCAGATTGATAGACCTGTAGCCAGAATGACCAAGAAAAACGGAGAAAAAGTCCAAATAAGCACAATAGAAATGCAAAAGATCAAATTACAGCTGACCCCGAAGAAATACAAGAGTTTATCAGAGATTACTATGCACATCTGTATGAAAACAAATTTGATAACTTAAATGAAATGGAGGACTTTCTGACATCACACAACCTTCCAAGGTAGAAACAAGAACACATTGAAACGCTAAATTGACCAATAACAACCCAGGAAATTGACTCCATAATAAGAAAACTATTTACATTTTAAAAGCCCTGGACCAGATGACTTTCCAATGGAATTCTACAAAATGTACAAGGAAGAGCTGATACCAATCCTATTAAAAGTATTTTAGGCAATTGAGGAAGACGGAATTCTTCCCAAATCATTTTTCAAAGTTAACATCACACTTCTATCCATACCAGCTAAAGATACAACAAAGCAAGAGAACTACAGGCCAATATCCCTAATGAACACAGATGCAAAACTTCTCAACAAGATTCTAGCAAATCAGATCCAACAACACATCTCAAAAATCATGCACCATCTGGGCTTGGTGGCTCAGTCTATAATCCCAGCATTTTGGGAGGCCAAGGCAAGTGGATTGCCTGAACCTATGGGTTCAAGACCAGCCCAGGGAATCTTGGCAAGACCTCATCTCTACAATAATTTTTAAAAAATTAACTGGATGTGGTAGCACATGCCTGTAGTTCCGTCTACTTGGAAGGCTGAGGCAGAAGTTTCTCAGGAGCTCAGCAGGTCGACGCTGGGGTGACCATGAATGTGCCACTGCACTCCAGCCTGGATGCCAGTGATACTCCAACTAAAAAAAAAAAAGCATGCACCATGATCAAGTAGGCTTCATCTCCAGGATACAGGACTGGTTCAACATCTGCAAGACCATAAATGTAATTAAATACATCAACAGATATAAAAACAAGAACCACATTATTATACCATTAGATGCAGAAAAAGCTGTTGATAAAATCCAGTATTGCTTCTTGATAAAAACCCTCAAATTCCTAGGCATAGAATGGACATACCTCAAAATAGTAAGCACCAGCTATAATAAACCCACAGCCAGCATATTGCTAAATGGACAGAAACTGGAAACGTTTCCCCTGAAAACCAGAACAAGACAAGACTGTTCAATCACAATCACACTCCTCTCATTCAACATAATGTTGGAAGTCATAGCTAGGCAATTAAACAAGGAAGTCAGGGGAAAGGAAAAGAAGTTAAGCTATTTCTCTTTGCTACAATATAGTTCTGTACCTCAAAAATCCATGGAAATCTGTCAAAAACCTGCTTTCACTGATAAAGAACTTTGGCAACGTCTTAGGGTACAAAATAAATGTGCAAAAGAAAGTTGCAAAGGAGTTGGAGTCTCACTCCTTTGCCCAGGCTGGAATGCAGTGGCATGCACGCTCACAGCCATCCCAGCACTGAATTTCTGGGCTCTGGCGAACCTTCTACCTCAGCCTTCTGATGAGATGGAACTGCAGATGTGTGCTACCATGCCTGGCTATTTATTTATTTTTATTGTAGAGACGAGGTCTTGCCAAGTTGCCTGGGCTGGTCTTGAAGCTGAGGGCTCAGGTAATCCACTTGCCTCAGCCTCCCAAAGTGCTGAGATTACAGGATGAGCCACCGACACCGACCAGAAAGTTGCTTTCTTATACACCAACAATAAACAGGCAGAGAACCAGATAAAAAGCACAATTTCATTCACAGTAGCCACAAAGATAATGAAACCAGAGAAGTGAAGGAGCTTTACAATGAAAACTACAAAACAGTGCTCAAAGAAATCTAAGAAGACACAAACAAATGGAAAAATATTCCATGCTCATGGGTAGGAAGAATCAACCTTGTTAACATGTCCATCCTACCAAAGGTAATCTACAAATTCAATGCAACACCCATTAAATTACCAATATAATTCTTCTCAGATCTGGAAATGACAATACAGAAATTCATATGGAAACATTAGCAACCACGAATAGCCAAGACAATCCTTAGCAAAAGAAACAAAGTGGGAGATATCACGCTTCCAGACTTCAAACTTTATTATAATGCTACTTAATCAAAACAGCCTGGTATTGGTATGGAGCGATGGAACAGGACTGAGATTCTGGAAGCAAAATCTCAATTTGTCAACCAACTCATCTTTGGTAAAGCCTCCACCAACAACCACTGGGGAGAGGAGAATCTATTCAGTAAATGGTGCTGGGAAAACTGGCTGACCACATGCAGAAAATTCAAACAGAATCTCTACCTATCACCATGCCCAAACATCAACTCTAAATGGATCAAAGACCTAAATGTAAAACCTCAAACTATAAGAATCTTAGACAATGCAGGAAACACTTTTATGGAAGTTGGAGATTGCAGCCAATTCATGATCAAAACCCTGGATGTCTATGCCATAAGAGATAAGGTAGACAAGTGGAACCTCATTAAACTGAAAAACTTTGCAAAGCAAAAGAAATCATCCAGGGACCCGGGAGATAGCCCACAGAATGGGAAAAAATATTTGCCAATTCTATATCTGACAAAGGCCTAACATCCCAGACCTACAAAAAAAACTCAAATGTGCCAAAAGGTAAAAAAGAAAACAACCCCATTAAAAAGTGGGCAAAACTCAAGGATAGATACTTCTCAAAAGAAGACATATGGCCAGCCAACAGATACATGAAAAAGTGCTCAGCGTCACTAATTATCAGAGAAATGCAAATCAAAACCACAGTGAGATATCACTCAACCCCAGTAAGAATGGCCATCATTAATAAAACAAACAACAGATGCTGGCAAGGATACAGAAGAAAGGGAACACTTCTACACTGCTGGTGGGAATGCAAACTAGTTCAACCTCTATGGAAAACTGTGGCAGTTTCTAAAAGAACTAGAAATTGACCTTCCATTTGACCCAGCAATCCTACCGGGAATATACCCAGAAGAACTCAAATCATTCTACAAAAAAGATACTGCACATGCATGTTTATTTCAGCACTATTCACAATAGTAAACACATGGAACCAACAGTGCTACCCATTGAAACTAGACTGGTTAAAAAACAATGTGGTACGTATACACGATGGAGTATTATGTAGCCATGAAGGACAAAAATATGGACTTCGAAGCACATTTAATGGATTTAGAGTCTAGAATACTCACTGATCTATCACAGAAACAAAAAACAGAGTACCATATGTTCTCACTCATAAGCAGACCCTGAACATTTACCATAAAATATAAGAAAGGGCTGGCAGTAGTGAGATTCTGCCAGGGTGGAGGTAGGGACACAACATCAATAAGGGTAACTGATCTCAAACCAAGCAAAGTGGGGATCAGAGGGAGGCCCTAATTTTACCTGTACTATGTCCACTTGTATACCTAATTCTGAATTGTACCCCATGTCTTAAAAAATAATATATATATATTTTATATATATATGTAAATAATATATATGATTATATATAAATAATATATATAATTTTGTATATTCTACTTTACTTTAAATCACTTTCTCCTACCCGGATGCAAGAAAATATAACATATTGACAATAACACCATCTAAAATCATGAAGGTAAAGATATATTTGTGTCACAGTCGGTTGAATAGTATCCCCTTAAATTCCTGTCCACCTGGAACCTCAGAATGTGATCTTATTTGGAAATAGGTGTTTCCTAATGTAATTAAGGTAAACATGGAGAGGGGATCATACTGGAATAGATTGAGCTCTAAATCCTATGAAAGTATCTTTACAAGAGACAGAAAAAGGCACAGAGATAGGAAAGCTGGCCACTGTAGGCAGAGGCAGAAAGCAGAGTAAGGCTACTCTGAGCCAAGGAATGCCTGGAGCCACCAGATGCTGGAAGAGGCAAGGAAAATTCTTCCCCAAGAAACTTTGGAGGGAGTGTGGTCCTGCTGGCACTTTAGTTTTATTCTCCCACATCCCTGGCTTTGAGAAATGTAAGAGAATAAATTTCTATTGTTTAAGTCACCAATTTTGTGGTAATTTTTTTGCAGCATCCCTAGGAAACAAATATATGTAATTTCTATGGAAACGTGGCAGATAAAGAGATATTAAAGGAAAATAAATATAATCCAACCTGAATTATATAAGTCTTTGAACTAACAGAGTCATAAACTATAACTTTTAGTATGTTTTTGTGGAAGGGACCCACGAAAGTCGAAATTCTTAGGGCCCTGGTGAGAAATAAAGTCACAGTGGGGTCCATGTTATATTTTAGATATTACTCCCATGTCAGTTAGTGCTGTTTCTCTTCCTCTCATTATTTTTTGGCTTTCTGTGTCTGTGTGCTTAAAATAGACAGCAGCAGATGACTTACTTTTTTCATAATGAATAACTCCAGTGCCCACCATCTGTTTTCATGGACTACTCTGAACCCTGTCAGATTGAAGAGATCTTCCCTTCATCATCCTCATAGCAGACAGATCGAGGGCTCAAACAAAAACACAGCAGCAACCTTAAGGCTCTTGACTTTCTGCTGTGCGTCATTTGAGTTTGTTAGGCTTCCCTGTGTGTGCCACATGCCTGCTTTTTGTGTTTTAAAATTTGACTTCCTGAGGGAGGGATGCACACCTAATAGAAGGAAAGACACATTTAACTGGAGGGTGGTTATATCATAACAAATGACACACAAATCTAATAGAAGGGCCAACATATGTACTTAGAGGACAGATATAACTGATTAAAGAACAGGGCTATCTATTGGAGGGCATGCATATGTAATAGGTGAGTTCAGGTATATCACTGGAGGCAGGATTATCTAATGAGTTGGTGCACATATATCATTGGAAGCTATGGATATCTAATTGAATTACATGCATTTCTAAGTGGGAAATATTTGCTTTTAAAAAATGATCCCTGGATATTGGGAAGTTTCTATGAAAATGAGAGTGATATGACCTTTATTATATGGGCTGGGGGAAGTGCAGAAAGATTATTCTGTCCTCAAGCCAACCGAAGGTGACAGGACTCGTGTGCATGTGGAACCACCTATCTTTCTCACCCAGAATAACATGAAAAATAAAGCTGTAACCATCAGCAACTTCTTAAACATTAATCTTATCTGCTCTGACCTAATTATAATTTATCTGATCAATATTTTTATAAATAAAATTATTTTGTCGTTAGTGAATTTATCTCAACAGTTAATTGCTAATAGGTAAAACTTCTATTAGTCTGTTGGGGTGAGTTTGTAAACCCCCCTCTGGAAGATTTTGTTTTTGACAGAATAGCTGTCAATCTCTGCTCTGCTGAGACCAAGAAGAGGGCACATAACCACACACCCTGCTACTGCTGTCATGCTGTTGGCCCTTGTGCTTGTCGATCTAATCTACAGCAATTTCAAAACCCACTTAAACGATTTCAAGTCAGCTGAGCCTTTATTACAGATTGTAGTTGAAATAAAGGGAATGAAGACTTTCTTCTACACAATAGCTAAACTATTAACGATGAAGAAAGTGGTAAGTCAGTCTGTCAGATAAATTTCATACGAACGTTCAAGATGACCCAAGTATTCTTTACTATTTATTTTATCAAATGGAAGTTTTTTTTTTTTAAAAAAAAGATGTAAAGAAGATCCATTCAACCTTTATTTATTTTTTTTTTGAGTTGGAATCTCTCACTCTGTTGCCCAGACTGGAGTGCAGTGGCCGCTCCCGGCCACAGCAGCCTCCACCTGCTGGGCTCTGGCAATCCTTCCGCCTCAGCCTTCCAAGTAGCTGGAACTACAGGCGTGCACTACCACGCCCGGCTAATTTTTTGATTTATTGTAGAGATGAGGTTTCGCCAAGTTGCCCAGGCGGGTCTTGAACCCGCAGGCTCGGGCAATCCACTCACCTCAGCCTCCCAAAGGTGCGGGATTACAGGCTGAGCCACGGAGCCCGGCCATTCAACCTTTTTAAAAAACAGTCATTTATATTCATCGTTTGGGTTTTTGTCATCTAAACTAATCTTTATTGGCAAAATTAAATGTTTTTAAACTAAATTGTCAAAGCAGTTGAAGTGTGTAGGTGATTCCACATGCACACATGGGTACTGTCTTACCTCGGGCTGGCAGAATGAGTACTGACTGCTCAGCTCACTGCACAGCAACTTGCAAAGGAGTCAAGGCCTCTCCAGCAAACCAACCCTGTTAGAATGTCCTACATTGTTATAACACTTAACAGGATCAGACATTTCCAGTTTCTTCAAATTTAAGGGAGCTTATTAGACCTTTCCCAAACCACCCCAAACCAGCCATCTTTTGCATCCCTTTACATTTTACCTATTGCTGGTTTGCAACTTCTTTTCCTGTTTTGGAAAGAAGTGAGGAGATAGCATTACTCTGTAGGAGTGATATGAGGGCAATTGGTTGGTCAAATGAGCTTAAGATGTTCTAAGAAAGTATGCAGACAGCCAGCTGTAACTAGAGTAGGTTATGAGGAGCCCTCCATCTGCTCATAGGCTAGTGAATTATTTAGAATACTGCAGCCTCAGGCTGGATGCGATGGCTTATGCCTATAATTCTAGCACTTTGTGAGGCCAAGGTGAGAGGATTTCCTGAGCC
Organism: Carlito syrichta; assembly: GCF_000164805.1. Classification (NCBI taxonomy): domain Eukaryota; kingdom Metazoa; phylum Chordata; class Mammalia; order Primates; family Tarsiidae; genus Carlito; species Carlito syrichta. Next base: position 92,708 of record NW_007253553.1, on the reverse strand, counting down.
CACAGGTTTGAGACCAGCCCAAGCAAGTTGGTGAGACCTCATCTCTACAATAAATGAAGAAGAGGGAGGAGGAGAAGGAGGAGGAGGAGGAGGAGGAGGAGGAGGAGGAGGAGGAGGAGGAGGAGGAGAAGAAGAAGAAGAAGAGTGAAGCTTCAAAATCCTAAACAGTGCAGTTTTAGACATTAATTAGGGATCAGGGACACAATTCATTACCTGGTTATGAAGTGCTTTGTTTTACTTGGTATCAATTATTAATAACTCTTCAGTTATTAATCAAAATCATGTCTTGAAGTAATGACTAATAGCTCACTCATTGAGAACAAACAGGCAGCAATTTAGGATGAATGAACTTACAACCACTTGTTTTATAAAATGTACACACCTCTTATACTGAGAAGACAAATGTGACAAGATTTCAAGACTAACTAGTCATGTTTCTGTGGATAATCACTATTCTTCTTAATCAGGATTGTGTAGGGGGCCAAGAGAAAACTTTCTCTTCACCTCTGAAGTTTCACCGAAAAATCAGCTTCCGAAGGGCAGATAAATAGAAGAAATGGCATACACAGTTATCAGCATGCATGGGAGAGAGTCCCAGAGTGATTCCCACACCACACAGTGGGGTACAGATGGTTGCATAGCTTCTTCTCAGGGGAAAGAGAGACAGGAAGTATGAATGACTTTAGGGAAGTAGTAAATGACTTTTTAGGGATCTTCAATGGGTTTGAGGAACTTACAATGGCCTGGGACAAAGACTGTTGGGCCCCCAGAGCAGACGACGGTTTGTGACAAAGGTTTATCTAGGTGTGTTAAAAGACTTCAGTCTTTCTTCTTGCAATATGAGTTCAGTTAATAAAAACTCAGGGAAGGGGACAGAGGTAATATTTTCTTTATTCGGATAAGAGAACTTTAGAGAACAGTCATTCTGTGCTTGAGAGAGACAGAAGATTGAGGGACAAAGATGGGGAGATCAGAGAGATCTCGAGGCTTCCTCTTCAGTCCACCACGTCAGGTACCATATTTTGGGGACTAGATAATGTCTGATCCACCTTCAGTGTTAAAGTATTTTACCTTGACAACGTTTGTCAGAACTTACAGTATATATCTATTTATGTAATTACATTACAGTATCTCCAGAATTATGTAAACTCCAGAAGAGTAGCTATGTGTGTTTTCACCTCTGAATCTATACCTTCTTGTACACAATTGGTGTTCAATAAATACTTGTTAAATGAATATCCAGCTGTCAACCAGTTAATCAGGCCAACCAGAGAACATCACTACAAGCCCAGCAGCTGCAGGAAAAGTCCAAAAAATTGAAGAAATCTGATGCTGAAATTCATGTTTGAAAAGAATCTCAGCCTCAGAATCATTTGTATTCATAAAATCCAGAGGGCTTCGTGGCTCTAAGACTTTTTATGGCTAATAGATTCCCTGGAATATCAAGTATGAATTCATAAGTTATAAATTTGGAGAGAAATGATTATATATCTAGTAGCTTATGCTTCTGTCTTTGAATGAAATGGCTACATTTTATCAGAACATTTAATAGATTTTTAAAACAATTTGCACACTGTTGAGTACTGTTAGATCCATTGTCTTAGTTCATAGGGATGGAATGATGACTGGCTTAGACACAATTCCTGTCCTGCTGGAGCTGATTATCTTTGGGTGAAACAGCAATTTGTGGGGAGCTGAGGCCCACTCAATGAGCAGCAGATATGCCAAGTCTTCATTTTGCTTGAGCTGCAGACAAACCTAAAGGCTATTTTTTATATCAATCTATGTAGAACAAAATCAATGTTTTTCACCTCCAAAATCACAGCAAAAAGTTAAACATATGTTTCAAATTATAGATCTATCACCCAAATTCCACTTCCTAATTTTAGATTCTACAAAGATTAAGACAATTTATCAAGTTAAGAATTCTAGCAAGTTTCTTAACTTTTAAGAACGATTGTTAATTTTACTCCAACATGCTAGGCAATAGAAGGGTTTTGGGCCTTTTGTAATTATTTTACAAGAACAAGAACTTTATTAAAAATAAAAGATCTTTTTCAAAAATGACTTGATTAAAATAAAGTACTAAAACCTGCCACTATGTAATCATAAATCTGAAGATTTTGGTTTAATTAAGCATAAGTGTTTTTGTGAAATCTTTGCACAGGATAGCAAGTTGAGCACAGGCACCCACATCACATGACCTCCTCTAGTGCCCCTCACTTCCAGCTGAAAGTGACAAAATGAAGATCGAAGCTTGGATACACTTTGATTCTTCTTAGAAAAATGGGAAAAGTAAAGACAACATCAGAAAGTGGTGTTTCTCGTTTTAAAGCCTCCTTTTGTACTACAAGTTCTATTTTGTATTTTTCATTGATAGACACATTTTTCACTTTCAAGTTGTAGTAACAGACATAAGTGGCACATGTTTGTCTTTAATGGCTGTGTGAGTGATTTCCTTCTCTATTTCTTTCATGTACATGTTTTATAATTTCTGAAATCCAAAGTCTAGGGTGGGCAATGTTTTACATGCATTTAGTTCTAGATAAACCAGGAAGTTTCATGGCTTTCAAAATGTTTTATAGAAAATTTTATGACTAAATGCACATTTGTACAGCCATTCATACATCTTCTTGGACTGACAGTGTAGCAACACATTTTCTGGCACATAACTCGAGAGTCTCAATTGTCCATGTGACCCTGAGCTGCAGCAGATCTGCGGTTATTTATTTGAAGGAGATCTTGGCTCTGCCTGCAGGGATTCTTACTCACAAGTCTTTGTCATTGTCTTATGTTCACCTCTCAGAAGGGGCCCCAATTCCATTGGTGGGTCCCCTCACTTTTGTATGATGGAGACCAGCACCCCAAGTTCTCGTTAGGGCTTTTAGTTGTAAATTCACTCTTGCTTTGGAACAGAATTAAAACTGATAGAAGAAAATAATTGTTAAAGATGGCTTAAAGGATGTAAAGTTCATCCATTTCTCTGAATTCACTAATTCTTTTCCTTTGTTTTAATTAACTGAGATGAAGTATAAAATTTAAATACGACCACATTATTTTGTCCCCATCAGACACTGGAGTTTTCTGAAATGCACTTTTGTCATCACTGGACTCAGAGCGATTTTTCAAGAAGCAACCCTATGAAACACACCTCATTGCTTAAAATGTTTTTCTGAATCAGACTCAGGAACCATTCTGTGAGATCCCAATGGAGAGTACCTGAGAGTAGACCAAGAGTGCATGGCTCCCATCACAAGACAGGTCATCTGTGAGGTGTGGTTGGGTTCCTCTTTACACTGAATCCCAGAAAATTGAAAGACGAATTAACCAGCTAAGTCTGTGGTCTGTCACAGACCAGGTGCCACTTCATGTTCATATCCCTGTCTTACCTCTGTCTGGTTTTAAGGTCTAAGGCAGGACATAAATAAGAACATACTTAAGGATATCAGTGTACCACATGGACATATGTTGTCATATATAAGAACAGGAAAAATAAATGCTGAGGGGGAGAGCAGCTCAGGAGTCTAAGTTATGGAAAGTTAGGTTTATAAGGAATTGAATATATAAAAATCAAATAAACAGTTGTTTTTTTGAACAATGGCTTAAAAAGAGGAAAAATGAGAATTTTACTACAGTATCTTTTCTGCTTCCACTCCTGTGAATTATCTGATAAGCAGACATTTTACTGAAGGACATAACTGTCTTTTCTGGAAATGCATTCAATGAGCTATCTATTTAGCCAAGTGGTTTCTAAACCTCCTCTGACATCTTGCCTCAGTTCTTCTGCCTGCCCAGGAGCTGCAGAGGCATCGATATCCCTGGAAGTGTTGCTTTTATGACCCTGGCTCCCCTGACCATCAGGACGAATGAGTCCTGCACAGGAAAAGGGAGAGGGTCACACATCCTCTGTACACTGAAGCAGAGGACCCTCCCCATAACTGACTTAGTTTTTTGGGGAGGGAGGAATAGGGCCTTGAGGTCCATATTTTCTTGAGGAAGTTTTGCTGTGACCAGGCGCAGTGGTTCAAACCTGTAATGCCAGGACTTTGGGAGGCCAAGGCAAGAGGATTGCCTGAGTCCGTGGGTTCTAGACCAGCCTGGGCAACATGGTGAGACTTCATCTGTACAATAAATCAAAAAATTAGCCAGGCGTGGTAGCTTATGCCTGTAGTTCCGGCTACTCGGAAGGCTGAGGCAGAAGGATTGCCAGTTGATGCTGGGGTGACTGTGAGCATGCCACTACACTCAAGCCTGGGTGATGGAGTGAGACTCCAACTAAAAAAAAAAAAAAAAAAAAAGTTCCGCTGTGGAGAATGGCTCCCTGCAGAGTAATTACTCTGGAAAAAGGCCTGCTTTCCCTGTGATAGTGACATTTCCATGAGCAGAACTCCCCTCTCTTTCAGGTCCTGAAATGCAGATTCTTGAAAGTTTAGTTGCTGCATTTTTCCTAGAAAATCAAGACCTCAAGAGCTACTCCTATACCTTTAACATAAATGTAAGTTGATGTTCACAGTGATGTGGTGAAAATATTTTTGAGTTCTTATTCTAATTGGTTTCAAAAAGATGTCTATATTTTGCCTCTACTGAAATTGACAGCATACAGAAATCAAATAAATTGATATGGTTGGGTGTAGTGGCTCATGCCTATAATCCCAGCACTTTGGGTGGCAGAAGTGGGAGGACTGCCTAAGTCCAAGGGTTCAAGAGTAACCTGGGCAACTTAATGAGATCTCATCTCTACAATAAATAAAAAAATTAGTTGGGTGTGTTGGTGCATTCCTGTGGTTCCAGCTATTTGGATGGCTGAGGTGGAAGGATCGCCTGAGCCTGGCAGATAGAGACTGCAATGGCCACGAGTGTGCCACTGCACTCCAGCCTGGGTGAGAGAGTGAGACTCCAACTCAACAACTAAAATTTTTTTAAACATTTATTTGACCACAGCAAGATGGACAGGGCCATCCTTTACATTGAGTTTCTGAAATATATTTAATACAAACTGAAGAAATAAATACCAGGAGGTGCCAAAAAAGTATACACACATTAAGAGATGTTAATTCTATATTACTTTTAGTTAGCCGTAATCAAAAGTGTCTGAACGCTGATGGTAACCACTTTGATCACCTCTTGTAATTGCAGAAGTCAAATGTGACTTGTATTCATCTTTTGTTTTTGGCATATGTTGAGTATCACAATTTCAGTACAGTTTTCTCCTTTCTTAAAATGTATGCATTTTTGGCTCCCTCTGTATTTAAATAATCAAGGTACTTGAAAATAGAAGTCACTTACACATTAAAACGAGAAGTAATAGTAAAAACAGAGAACCTACATTCCATAAAGAGTAGGAGGAAACATGATACTCAGTTGAAAATAGGCAATGCTTTTCCAATTTTATGATTTTAGGTTATAATCATTAGTTTTATTAACCCAGGTTAAATTTTTATGATTGAATCACTAACAATGTCATTGAAGTAGGCCTGAGTACACTGACCATTTAGGGAAAGGAATTCATTTACCAGAAGTGATTCTAAAGATGTGCTGATATATTACACACTCTTGAGCTAGTCCACAGATATCCATTCACAATGAAGATGAAAACAACACAGTATAGTAGTTCAAAGACTATAGACCTGTCCTGTGAGTGTTTGAATCCTGGTTCCATTTTGGAAAATGTACTTACCCTCTCGGTGCCTCCAGATGATACACATGACTCTCTCAGAAGCAGATAAAGAAGAGCTATCTTAATACCTTATGAATCTGTATCCCTGTCTACTTCATATGCTTTTGAGAAAGCCATTCTACTACTGCCAAACTATATAGTCCTGACATTATTCTCATTTTGCAAGAAAAATTTAGTTGTTCTTGTCGCTGATTGTCACCTACTCCTCATCTATGCTTACAGATCTGGGTCAAAGTTCACACCCATAATTTTATCCCAAAGTGTTATGAATCAAATGGAAAATTTCTCTAAGTATCTACAGATTGCTTATAATATTTTAAGTGTTTAACTTGCCAGTAAGGGAGATGTAGACTCTTTCTAGTTCTTCCCTATATATATTTACTACTGGCCCGAAAAAACCAGGGAAAGCTTGGGAAGTGTGTCCTGTCTGCAAACAGAGCTGTAGCCACTTTGTGACCACACGCAGCTATTTTCTCCATATGTTGGTTTCTCCCTACCCTCAGGTTATATCTGCATAAATGCCTCCAGCAGTGTATAATTGATGTCCAGCAATTCTCCCTCTTACACCATTCTCAACTGCAGTTCAATAATGGCTAGGCACTCACTGAATGATAGCTGTCTCTGGGCCATGTCTGTCTAGTTCATTACTGCATCTCCAGGTCCGAGCATAGAGTTGAGTATCAAGTAGGAGATTGGTACATATCTGTTGAATTAGTGAATACAATTGAGTGATTATTTCTTAATGAGGTGACTAAAGAGAACAACAAATCAGAGAGCACAACAATGCAGTGACTTTTGCTCAGTTCATCTTTGCTTGGAGAAATTTCTAAGCAAAATATTGAATTCACAAGGCATGGAATAAATAGCCTGTGCTGTGACTGTCAGCCGAGCACAACTGGGACTGCTCATGGTGGAATAAATTATTGCAGGAGCCTCCTGTGGGGAGAGAGTAGGCATCAAGGGTTGGGAATCAGGCACGCCCCAGCCCTACCCAGCAACCATGTGAGTGACCTTTGCTGGATTCCTCAACTCCTGAATTGGGGCAATAGTAATCCTTACATCACAGAGGGTGGTGAAGCTTGGAAGAAACAAAATGGTGAAGGACATAAAGAGGGTTTAAAATGTGTGAACAAAGCTTGAAATCACTTGGAAAATGGTTCCAGAGATAGTGAGGAGCTACTGTGTGAGGGAGAAGTATGCACACTTATAGTAACAAGTAGTAACCAAAATATGAGGTAGGAAACACCAAGACACCAGCATCAAGTAGGGACTTGAATCTATTATTTGTCTAGCCGTTTTCTAAACACTTCCAAAAAGTTTTAAATTTTGTTCTGTAGAAACCTGCAATAATTTAAGCCAATATTCTTGACTTACATTTAAGTCAGATTCTCCTAGAGGACAAGCTGTTCCATAAAACAAATTTTAACTTTTGAAGCTTCTCAGGTTTTAGAGCCACTAGAGTGTTCTTTCTTGTTCTTAGGCACTAATTTATCCAATTGCTCAACCTAAACTTCACATTTATACATTTCATTCTAAACCCCACCCCCAAGGTAAGACAGGATTCATTCATATTTGAATACTTAATTCAGCTGCTTTCCATGACAGTAACCAAGGGTTTTTACCAACACAAATCAATTAAAGCTTTACAATACCTTTGTGAGAGATATGAAGGAGTTTTATTTTAACAGTAAGAAATAATGTGAAATTACGGTGATACATCAATGATTTTCCATGATAATTAATCATCTGCTTGCAATCTGGCTGCTGCTTTCAAAAATACAATTACTATTTTCCTAGAAAATGAAATTTTCAGGAAAATGTCATTCTGGAAAGGTATTTTCCAAGTATTGAACATATTGAACATTTCCCCTTCTTTGAGAAACATTTTGGAATAGAATTGAATAGATATGTTCTTAGACAGACTTCCTTCTCTCTCTCCCCTTCCTTACCTCTGTTCTCTTCCTACCATTTTTCTTTTTGGAAAAACATTTTGATAAAGCTTTATTGAGGTACAATTGACATAAAATAAATATTTTAAGTACAGCAATCCCCTCTTATCTAAAATGAATATGCTCCAAGACCCCCAATGGAGACCTAAAACCTTAGATAGTATAGAATCTCATTGATATTGTGTTTTAAAAAATTTTTATTTTAAAGATGTGGGGTACTATTCAGGGTTAGGTATACAAATGACCCTTGTACAGGTAAAGTTTGGGTCTCTCTTTGGTCCCTACTTCACCTGACTTGAGATCAAGTATCTTTATTGATGAAGTGTCCTCTTCCCCAGCAGTTTCCCACTTCTGCCAAACTTTTTCTTGTAGTATTATGATAACTATTCAGGTCTGCTTATAAGTGAGAACTTGTGGTACTTAGTTCTTTTTTTTCTGTGATTGATCACTGAGTATTATAGACTCTAAATCCATCTAAGTGCTGAGAAGTTCATAATTTTGTCCTTCTTTATGGTCACATAATATTCCATCATGTATATGTTCCACATTTTTTTAATCCTGTCTACTTTTGGTGGTCAGCACAGTTGGTTCCATGTTTTTGCTATTGTAAATAATGCTGTGATAAACATGCATGAGCAGGTATCTTTTTCATAGATTGAGTTGAGTTCCTCCAGGTATATTCCCAGAAGGTCAATTTTTAGATCTTTTAGGAATCGCCACACTGTTTTCCACAGAGGCTTCACTCACACTCCAACCAACAATGTAGAAGCATCTGTTGTTTTTTGAGTTATTTATGATGGCCATCCTGATTGGAGTTAGATTGTATCTCAGTGTGGTTTTAACTTGCATTTTTTTTTTTGAGTCAGATTCTTATTCTGTCACCCAGACTGGAGTGGAGTGGCATGTTCATGGCCACCACACCCTTGACCTGCTGGGCTCAGATGATCCTTCCGCCTCAGTCTTCTAAGTAAGCTGGAACTACAGGCATGTGCCACCAAGCCTAGTTAAATTTTTGGTTTATTGTAGAGAGGAGGTATCACCAAGTTGCGCAGGCTGGTCTTGAACCCGTGGACTCAGGCAATCCTCTTACCTCTGCCTCCCAAAGTGCTGGGATTGCAGGCATGAGCCACTGCACCCAGCTTAATTTGCATTTGCTTAATGATAAGTGATTTAAAGCAATACTCATTAAGTTATCAGCATCATTCTTCTCTGACCTGGAAATGACAATACAGAAATTCATATGGAAACATAAACGACCATGAATAGCCAAAACAATCCTCAGCAAAAGAAACAAAGTAGGAGGTATCACACTTCCAGACTTTAGACTTTATTATAAGGCTACAATAATCAAAACAGCCTGGTGTGGTACAAGAACAAGTACATATACCAATAGAACAGGATAGAGATTCCGGAAGCAAAACCTCAATTTCTCAACCAACTCATCTTCGACAAAGCCTCTGCTGACAACCACCATGGAGAAGAGAACTTATTCAGTAAATGGTGCTGGGAAAACTGGTGACCACATGCAGAAGATTAAAACAAGACCCTTACCTATCACCATACACAAAAATCCACTCTAAATGGATCAAAGACCTAAATGTACAACCTCATACTATAAGAACCTTATAAAATGTAGGAGATATCCTCATGGAAATTGGAACTGGCAACCAATTCCAGATCAAAACTCCAAATGTCCATGCCATGAGAGTCAAGATAGACAAGTGAGACCTCATCAGACTGACAACCTTCTGCAAAGTCAAAGAAACCATCAGGAGAGCAAGGAGATGCCCACAGAATGGAAAAAAATATTTGCCAACTGCATATCTGACAAAGGCCTAACATCTAGGATCTGAAACATGTCAAAAAGGAACTGAAACATGTCAAAAAGGAAAAAAAAAGCAAACAACCAATTAAAAAGTGGGCAAAAGATATTAATAGACATTTCTCAAAAGAAGACATACAAGCATCCAATAGATACATGAAAAAATGCTCAGCCTCACTAATCATCAAAGAAGTGCAAATTAAAACCACACTGAGATACTACCTAACTCCAGTGAGAATGACCATCATCAATAACTCCAAAAACAACAGATGCTGGAGAGGGTGCAGAGAAAAGGGAACACTTCTACACTGTTGGTGGGAGTGTAAACTAGTACAACCACTGTGGAAAACAGTGTGGCGATTGCTAAAAGATCTAAAAGTCTACTTTCCATACTACCCAGCAATACCCCTTCTGGGAATATACTTGGAGAAACTCAAATCACTTTATGAAAAAGACTACACATTAAATTAATGTGTCGTGAAAAGGTGAAACAAAAAAATTGGAGTCGTCTTTGGTAAAGTGTGCCATTTTAACACTGATTAGCTCTGTCATGCTTTGTTAGCAAATCACCTAGCTTGCTCTCTCATCATTAACAAAGGGTAGAATCAGTTTCCTAGAGGTTGCTATTGATAATTGTCTTGTAACTCCCCAGGTACTGATTACTTTCCTATTCCAAGTATTTGTCCTCCAATGCTTAAAGAGCCAAGTTAACCTAATATGTTGTGATTAGCCCTTCATGGCCTACAATACACAGACAGACACCCATGGCAACAATTCCTGTACTTACCTGCCCCTTCATGATGACATAAAACAAACTACCACCCAATCACCTTAATGACCTACCTCCCCAATCTACTTTCTAAATAAAATATTTTTCCTAATATAATTTCTGTGCAATCTTTTGCTTTATTCGCATGGCACCAGTCTAACTCACAGACTTAGCATGACATTTAAAAATTGATAATGTACAAATATAGAGAAAACTGCTGTGCTGGGCTTTCATGGTAAAATTCACAATCTTTTATGTGTTGGCAAAAAGCTGATTGCTTCTCAAACCGAATTAGAATGAAATAGATAATCTTAAATCACAGTTGCTTCAACTGCTATTTGTCTTTGCAGTGTAAATGCAGTAATCATCTTTGTTCTTGAATGGCCTAACCACAAGTTCCCATCTCCATTCTCAGGTAACATCCCCTAGCCAAGTGTTCCACTTTGTCAACCAGACCAGGTGCAGTTCCTGCTTAATCCTCAGTAGCAGGCTTTGACTCCCTGACAAAATGCAGAATTCTTCAAACAAACAAGGGACATTCACCTATGGGAACCAGGGTGCCCCATCATCTTAATACTACTCTGATAAAAAAAAAATTCAAGAATTTTCAAATTTATTGTGGTAAGGGGAAAATTAAGCCCTGGAAACCGAGTTACAAGCACTGCAGTTTTTCTTCTCTGGTGCCTGAATTTGGTTCCATAGTAACCAATCCAATCTTGTATCTAGGCAAGCCTTGTATGAAAAATGTAATTCTGTTCAGCACCCCTGATTTTGCCCATATAAACCATCCTTACCTTTCCCTACTCTGAGGAGTGTTGATCACCATTCTTTGGTGTCCTTGTTTCCTCAGATGGCTGTTATCACTCTATGCCCTTGAATAAACTCTTTTAACTAGATCCTGAGCCTCTCGATTATTTTAGGTTGAGTCTCCAAAGCCTGCTCCCACAGTCCATGGTCGGGCTCTTCTCTTTTTGTTTTCTAGTGCAACCCCATGTGACTCTGTGGGGCCGGTGTCCTCTTTTCCCAGGCTCTGCAGCTCTGTGCCTAATAAACTGCTATCCATTTCATCTGTGCAGTGTGATCCCAGTAAGCACAGGGTGGGAATCTCTCCCTCATCAATGGGGAAAAGAAGAAGTGATTAAAACAGCATGGCATGTGACAAGTGTTCAACAAATGATAGTTATTACTCTTATAGTATCAATAATAACTAGATATATCAATAATATCTAATGCTGTGCAATGTAGATTTTAGCCATATAATTTAGCTAATTAGCAATAAATAAATTCATGTTGGAATAACAGTGGGATGGTATTCTAATATTTTATTCTTATTCTGGCTGATTGTTAAAAAATCTTCTGAGTTTGAGATGTAGGAAATCTGAACTTCATGTGCAATCTTCTGATATCTAAATTTTGGCAGCAAACTGATAAATGGATATAATTATCTATGAGATAAACAAAGCACAATAGGGAGGTTTTTATAGAGGTCCAGAAGCCTCCTGCTACTGAAGTAAAAGCTCAGATGGGATTTAAGTGCTGCAGGGACAAAGACAAATTAAAAATAAAAATCTTCCTGGTTCAAAAAAAAGGAAAGGAAAGGAACTACAATTTCCCTCTTTCCTTTCTTAGAGCATTTACTTTAGAAAACATATCATTGTAAATTCTTTCTCTGCCCTTTTGGATATAAATAAATCCGTTTAAAGTCTAATCATGACCATTGGTACTCTTATAACCCAAAAGTATTTTCCCCAGGACCCCTCTTTCCAGCCATCTCTTCCAAATGGACTCATCAAGGAAGAGAACACCCATCTCCTAGTCTAAGTGGGAAGGTAGGAGACAACCTTGCCTGGCTCCATGTTTTAAAACTTCCTCTGGGTGTTCTCTTTCACCCATGCTAGCTCTGTCTTGTCTCTATTTCTTTTCTCCCTTCTTTCTCTAATAAACTTTGTTTGAAAATAAAAATAAAACTTCCTCTGGTCATAGAGATACAAGAAGCTTACTTTTTCTTTAGATAAAGACAGTTAACTAACACAGAGGTCTACTCTAATCACCAGGTAAATTTGTGATGAAGTATATGCAACAAATGCTGCTGCCAAGGCCTCTTACTCGAGAGCTAGTTACCATTTATCATGAATTTGTGTATGTGGTAGGTTGTTCTGCCTGGCCATGGAAAAGTGTAAAATTTCTTTCTGTCTCTGCAATCTCTTTAGAAGACTGCCTGTGATGTGCCTGCAGTCTGGTGCAATACTTATTAAATAATAAAACTGTTTTCCTTTTCTTCTGCTGTTGTGGAGAAATATTCTAAGTAGGCAAGAGAGTTTCTTTCTACAGTTTTCAAATGGCCGTAGCAAGCAGGGCTTTACAAAATAAAGGATCCTGTCTTGGTGGTCTTTATCACTGTATCCTTTCTTTCTTTAGCTCTGGCTATACAATCATGTATCTTCCTGTGATGTGCACACCTGTGTCTGGCCTTCACGTTGTTTTTACCTGTTGATTTTGCATCTGTGCGCTGCATGTTTCCCTAGGCTGAATGAACTGTGGACAGGCCAGATCAGGAGAAGATGCAGAAAGGAAGGACAACATTCCTTTGACTTGGAAGTGGTGGAAGAGGGGTCACTCATTTTGTCATAGGCAGAAAACCATCCTTAGTAACAGGTTCCTTTCCTCATTGCCTCCCCTACCGCTTTCTCTCCAATAAGCTGGGGAACCCCTTTACTAATCACTCCCCTTCCAGACATTGGCAATTCTATCCTGTTTCCTCCTTTTCTTCTGGTGAATTTGTCTCTCTTCCCTGATGCTCTCAACTTCCAAATTGCAGAGATTCTTCCTTCTCTGAGTGGCTGTATGATCTGGAAGCTCTAAGAACCTCCTTTTTAAATATGCCAACTATAATCATGACTGGATTTAAATCTAAGGGATAACTTCACCTGCACATCCTAATTTTGCTAGTCATTCTCCAGGGGAAGCAATTCATCCTCCACAGTGGGGTGAGGCTTTGTAGCATTCCCATGTGGCTTCCCACAGCTCTTCCTCTTGTTAAAACCACCAGGCTTGTCTTTTCACACCCTCATCCCCCAATCTTAAAGAACGCATTCAGTTTGGGTCCTTATGTCACATGTTCATCCCCAACAATAAACGTTTACTTTTTTGTGGCCAGAAAAAGGTCTTAGTTCTCTGTATTTCCTACTCTCAAAAATAAACCACCAAACAGAAGACACAACATATAATGAAAAATTTTTTAGTGAAAAGAAAAGAAACAGTTCCACATTGAAATGCCAATATTGTATGAAAGGCAAATGCTGTGTTCTGAAGCACTCAATAATGAATATGTATTTAATCATCAGGAAAAGACATTATCTTCTTTTACCAACCAATCAGTAGACAGCAGTCTACAGTGTTATATGGCTTTTCATTGCCTGCAAGGTAGAAAATTCCTAAATTAGGAATCTTAGAAATCAAAGAAAAAAGATTGTAGTAATGTATTTGGGTGAGGGGAGGGGAAACCAGGCCTGCCCCAGTTCTACACTCACATAACCTCTCCGTGTCATCACTGGCCTCTGTCTCCTGGCTTGTGGGCATTTGGGGGCAGGAATGATTTCTCATTCTACACAGTTCACTGCTTGCAGTGTCAGCACAGGAGTTTCTACTTAATGATTGTCTTCTGCAGAATAAAGTGTGTGCACCTGAAATATTCTTCTGGGTGGTTTGAGTAGACCAGAAACTGAGCTGACATCCAGGTGGAACAGACTTCGGGAGGGATTAATCTGAGGGCTTGACTTGCCTGTTTTCTTTCTTTCCTTGTGAATATGTGAATACAATACTTTGTGGCTTTCTTAGCCAAGTAGAAGTAGTACATTTTCAAAAAGTGCAAGGAAAAGGAAAAGTCAATGATTGGAGCATTAGGTTACTTTATTAAACAGTGGAATTTCTCAGCACTGGCTGCAGTTGCTTCTATGAAAACCCTTTGTATTGTGTTCTTCACTTTGGGGTCACACCTACACTTGCTGCAGTCACCTGTGTGAATGTTGACGCCATCGTGCAAACTGTGGTTGGACTTGTATTTAAATCGTGTGGATTCCCAAGGTACTCCAGCTGGAGCAAGTGGGTTCAGGAGGGCTGTGTGCTCTGCCTCGTTGTCTTGGTGGTGATCCTGGTCCGTGAGAAGATGCTGATCTGCTGCAGCACCCCTCTCCCTAGTCTATGGTTTCCCCACACTTTCCTTCCTTTTGTCCATCCATTATCAACCTATTTCTCCTTCATGTTCCTTTTTGTTCTTGTCTAATTTTAAAATTATTTTTGATATAATTTTAAAATTATTTTTGATATAGTTTAAAAATTATTTTTGATATAATTTTTAAAATTATTTTTGCAAAGTACAAAACATCTAATGGACTACAACAAGAAGGTTTCCTTCCTTTTTATTCAGTAACTGTAGCTCCATTTAAACGTTTATGCATACTCACATCAGACTACTGATGAAATAATGATGCCACTTCATTTCTCCTCTAGTTTCCGTATACTGCATCAGACAGCTTCATTTGAAGCTACATTTGAGTTTTGGTGAGTAAGATATGCTAGGAAGTGTGCAGTCCCCAGAGTGTTCTGTAAAACTGCGTATTCTTTGTTTTATTTTGTCCTTCATTGCAACTGTGGAGGCCACATCAATCACTTGGCATCATTTTCTAGCTCTGTGTGTTCTCCGAGAAGGAAACTAGAAGAGTCACAATGAAGAAAGGCCTGTCTTCAGTTCTCTTGATCTGATGAGGGGCAAGACCACGCCATTGGGACCAATGGGCTTTAGGGCTTTGGGCCTGGCTATCACATTTATGAGAGTCAATGGCCCAAACAGGAGAGAAAATCCAACTTGCATGTGTATGTATCAGCTGTCCCATCCCCAGCTCATGGCCATGCCCTGCTTAGCTAATGACACTGTTAAGCAACGCCATTTGAATTCTTTCCCAATGTAGTTTTGTTAAACCCAAAATTCAAAATCCAAGAGACCACCAAAGAGCCAGCTCTGATGCAAACACACAAGGGTCTTTATTCAGGCTCAAGTCTGGGCTCACGAACGAAGCCGGCTGTGGCTTCAGGGACGAGAGCCCCGATCCAGCATGGCAAGCAGTCTTTATACACCATTACAGAGGGAGGGGAAAGAACTCTAAACTTGGTTTTACATGATTGGGTAATCTCTCCTAATGGGTACAGGAACACTTGGTATTGGTAGGTGCCTTTCGTGGGCTTCAACCTGACTGCCCGTGATTGACAGAAACCCACCCAATGGGTAGAGTGAAATGTCAGATAAGTAGGTTCATACAGTCACTGCGTATAAATTAACCTGAGCAAGCAGGCAGATTACTAGCATCTCCAAGTCTGCTGCAAAGGAATGTCTGAAAGGGGCTTATTGCTTTAACATTTACATCCCGTTGTAAAAGCAGAAGTCAACATGGCAATTGGGACTAACAATGCTTAACCCAAGAGTTCTAAATACAAACACTACTTAAGACATTATATAATTACACAATCAGTTGCTACCCGGCACCCGACATATGCCTAATTCTACGGGGTCTGAGGTAGGATTTAAAGTACTAAGATTTCATAAAGTACAATGAACATGAGGTAGGGATATATAAAATATAGTGAACTAAACAGTACTTTTACAGCAGGTATGGCTTTTTAAGTTTCTTGGTTTCTTGGGTCTCTCATTCCCCCCTCTCAGAGGAACCTAAAGGTAAGACCCAATCATGGGTCTACATAGGTTTTTTTTTTTGTTTGTTTGTTTTAAAAAAACATTCTGAAAATGGGTAGGAGAGTTGAGACAACAAGGGTGAGTACCAAGCGGTTGGCACTGGTGCTTGAGTACCATGAGTTGAACAGTGCTGACTTGATTTTTAACAAAGGCTACAAGTTTGTTGATGATGCAAGGCCCAAAAATAAGTAGGAGAATTAAAACAACTAAAGGGCCAACTACAGTGAAAATTAATGTAGTAAACCAGGGGGTGCGGTTAAATCATGCTTTAAACCAATTGAGTTGTTGCTCTTGTTCTCTAAAATTACAACAGTAGGAAATAGAGACAATGAAATTTGTAAAATTAACTGTATCTTATTAAACCTTAAAATATTATGATTGGTTATGCTTGAACTAACATGATTCTTTGACATTAGCATGACCTATTTTATAATAACTGAAACCTTACATTAATTGTAGTTAAGGCTGGCCTAAAAGAATGCAGCCTAGTCTAAAGTATGTGTTGGGCTCTCAGGAGTGTGGCCCAAACTTTGTGCTGGGCCATTTTTGATAACTTTATTATTGAAAAGCTTGAAACAACTCCGTATAAGTATATACTAATTTTATAAATATACTGTTAAATTGTATAAAGAAGCTTGTGCCATATAAAAGGCTCTCAAATGTGACCTGAATTTAAATTATGCTTAATTTGTAAGCCGAAACCACAATTTTATGGGAAACAGGAACAATAGGTTTTCAGAGTAAGCTATGCCTGTTACAGTTACAGAGCTTTCAGCTTAGATCAGCAGAGTTTCTTTAGGTTATTTGTGTTTCATGGGAAAAAGAGGAGGAAAATGGGGTCAATGGCTCCCGAACACATCCTAGTGGTCTCGGAGTCTACGGCCCTCCCTGATCCCTAATGCTCAGTGAGCCTCCGTGGCCGGCTCCCAACATCTCCCCCTTTCTTTTATTTATTATTTTAGCATAAAACCATGAAACTCGGTGTTAAGCTGAGAAATGTTCATTTTCAGTACTCTGGAAATAACTGGAAACAGGCACAGCAAGATAAGAATTACTGTCCCGCAAATTCTTACATTAATAAGTATAGACATTAATGACTTTTGATTAACAAACAATGAGAAGTTATTAAATATGGAGCTAGTCAATTTATAGGACTGGAACTGCTTTTTAGCAACTTATGTCCTGTATGTCTTGATGTAATTTAGTGAGGTCTATATTTAAGTCCAAATGATTTTAAATTTTAAGGATATGATTCTTTATCTTGTCCCAAGTATGGACAGACTTATTTACCTCCAAAGGAATGAGGCAAATTCACTTAAACTCAGAGTGACATCGGAGAGCCAGTTTTATTTTTAAAGTCACAAGCTCTTGTTTTACTGCTAAAGTGTCTACTTTAAAGCATTAACTTTTACTTTTTAACTTTTGATCTACAATTTCTTGAGTAGCCAATGCAATAGAAATATCCTTAGATAACTGATTAGCAAAGGTAGCTGTATGAACTTTCTTAGATAGAGCTACAGCTGAAACTGTTACCGAAGTAGTAATTGCTATTAATGCTATAATTTTTAAAATGAAGTAGCTAAAAAAATTTTTGTCTTTCTAACATAGCATTAACCTTGTATAATATTTGTAAACCATTTCAGCATATTAACGGGATGACAAAGATATGGGGACCATTAAATAGGGGAGTTGCTTGAGAATGACAAATTTCTTACAAAAGGCCTTGGTTAAACAATTAGTAAAATGCATTCAGTACGAGATATCTTATAAACATTAGCACGATAAATAATTTTAACAGTTTGATATTCACTCTAAATAAGAAATACATAAGGAGATTGCAAGTATGCTGTAATATGGTACAACTGAGTTTGTCCAACGGATTTAGACAGGCTGCCTGGCTGAAGGGCTGCAAGAGCTCTCCATAGATGAGGCTGAATAATCTGCCAGATGCCGTACTTGATGGACAGTACTGGAGGCACCCATCCATTGGAATGACACCTAGCTGTGGCAAGCGTATAGCCATTAAAAACTCCAGTCACTAATATATTCTTATACCAGGCACAGGATAGTCCACCTCAGAGTTATAAGCACAGTCTCTTCATCTCAGGAAGCCAGTATGTTGCTGGATGAGCGACCAGTCCTTTCCTGTGTCATTGAAGGGGCAGACAGGTGCTGATAGGCGTCTAGTCGCATGATAGGGTTGGTTCCTCCAGGCATTAACATTTGTAACCATCATCCATCCTGATAAGGGCTTTCTGTACTTAGAGACTTAAAGGTAGATATTAAGCAAGAAGCCTGGTAATTATTAAAAGTAGAATTATTATATTATTATATTGAAAACATTAGAGACATGTAGTTAGGTTATAGCTTAAATTGAGAATTTAAAACAGGTAAACATTGGCAGGAGACAACAGTTTCCTTTGTTTTTATAATAGGTGTGACATACTTTTATAATAATTGATATGATAGAGAGTGAAGTCCAGGTTATTCTCCATTCATCCTGTGGCAGGATGCGGCAAATGCTTAAATACATTTCTTGTATGATTGAGTGAATAAACACAGAAACATGTAACTGGTTCAGGATCAGCAGTTGGCCTCACCTGGGCTGCCACTAGCCCAGTGGCAAGAAGGAAAGGTTGATAGCAGTAGAGGTATTTCCCTTTGAAAGACAAGTTGCAACTTTAAAGGCCCGCCCAGGCGGGTTTTGTTTAAGAAAGGCCAAATGGCCCAGAGACTGGCCATTTCATAAAAAAAAAAAAAAAAAAGTCTTATTTTGCCAAAATTACAGTTTAACGATTTTGAAAAGAAAAAAAAAGAAGAAAGAAAAACAACAACAACAACTAAAAAACTTTGCTCTTTTGTAACAAGGAGGGGAGCTAATTGGATTTTGTCTCAACAATGGATAGCACTTAGGACTGAACTTAAGGCTTGCATTTGCTGCTCTAAGGCAAGACTTCCAAATTCTTTTAAGTTTGCCTGTATGCCCCTAACAAGAAGAGTTAAAATGCCTGTTTACTTTATTTAAAGGCCTGTTTTGGGGCCTTTTCCCTTAGCAGGGGCTTTTGTTCACCCCCCTTTGAGACTTCATAGAGAAGTTAGGTATTTAAATTCTCTAGACTGCTATAGGAACAGGACCACACTTAGGGTTCCCCCCCTTATTTTTTTACAGTCGCTGATTGGGTTCTTCCTTTTTCAATTTTTAGCAGCACTTACTTCCCTTGGATGTTTTGAATTTCTTCTGGTTCAAGAAGTGTCTAGGGAAATAAGCTCATAAACTGTGATTAAAATTTATTTCAAATAGACAACACATTTTCTTATGAGCATTTATGTTTGTGGCCCCCCTTTCCTTCAGAGGCCTACCATTAAACAATTTTATAGGTTTAACAAAGTTCATTTCAGAGATTTGGATCCTGAGTGATGAAATACCAAATACCTATGTTTAGTTAATTTATGTTTCCAAAGGATTTCTAGTGATTATTATGCTAACCTGCAAATTGAAATTATACTGTTCTAGTTTTATCTGATGGAGTTTTCCTTGGATTTGCCAAGGGGTGGGACAGGTTGCCACTTGGCCTGCAGTAGAAATGTTTGAACGCCTCTTAGAACCTATCTATAGGAAATTTATTTATGTCTAACCTGTGCTAGTTACCCTGACTCAATTCTTTATTCTTTAGAGATTTTTTGATCCCATAATTATTTGGGGTGCTGAGGGCTGAAGGTCCATCTTCTGTAATTTCTTCAGAGCTGATAATGGGTGCAGTCCTGCCTAGCCAGTGATTGAAAAATCTCCCTCTGTCTGACTGGAGGCATTTAGTAGTGGCATTATTTGCAGGCACTGGCTGGGTGTTTTGCATGACCATTATGTGGGCATGAAAATTACTGGATTTTAGCTTAATAAAAGGAATAAAGTCAGGCCTACATTTTGACAGTTGTAGGCAGTGGCTGATTACCTTTTCATATAAAAGCTACCAGGCCTGAAGTTGTTAGCATAACTTAAATGATAAACTTTAATTTCTGTGGCTTTATTACAAGTACCAGCTTTTATATTTCTGGACTATAATGGTAGCCGGTCAGATTGTTTTAGACTATAATTTGAACTAGGCACTTAAGTAAATTCTATATAAAATTTGAAGAGAAATCTGAAAATGTTTGGAGACTTGCATTTAAAAAAGACTTTATTATGCCTAGATTGTTTATAGCATTTCCTTTGTATGTATATTTTTCTTAAACTTTTCTTATATCATTTTTGGTGTGCTTATACCATTTTATTTTTGTTCTGTACCCCCTTTTAAAAATTTTCATAGCTATTTACTTTATTATAGGAGAGAAATGTACCAGATAAGATTTCCTCTTGGATAAATATATATATTTTTTACATTTCTTTCTTTTTTTTGTTTTCCCTGCTAAAACCTTATTTTTATATCAGCAACCTTTTTACATTTTTTTGTCTTTTGCTTTCCTTTTTATTTATTTATAGATAACCTTCTACAGTGATAATTTGAATTTATCTTTTAATCATTGTTAGGTGAAACATTTAGTTTTTGGAACATTTTTAATTTCACTGGAGAGCAGGTTTTAGGAGGAAGAAGTTCAGTATGAGGACAAGGGCTAAAAAATTTAGCCTTAGTATCAATTATGAAATTAATTTGGACCCCGGCCACATTTATATAGACCCAAGGATTCTCTGGGTGGATGGCATACAGAGTGCTGTGGTGGGCCATGCCTCTCCCCCTTCAGTCAACAGCCGCTATCGCTGAGCTAGGTGTTTCCCCTCCCCTTCAGGAGAGGCTGCACCATCTCTTTCAGTGGCTTTTTAGTCCAGATATTGGACAAAGTCCTGGGGGCCTAGGCTATTACTTTAGGTGCCCAGATTGACCACATTCATAGCAGCTGATACCATCTCCTTAGCAGGCTTATTTTTATCGGGCCTTTTTTGGGTGGCTGGAGCTTTTGCCTTTAGTGGCAACTGCCAATTTGTTGACCTTTCCTCTGGATGGTGCTCATTTTGGAGTTCTTTTCCTTTTTTTGCTTTATGACTTTCCAATGATGTCTATAAAAATGGCCTGGTATAAAACCTTTTTATCTTTTTAGAGTGAACAGACCACGAAGATGTAAAATGATCTGTTCCTACTTATTCCTTATTATGAACAGGCAAAATTGTCAAAAATTCTCATGAATTACTAAACAGCAGCCTTAGTCGTAAGATGTGGACAATTAAATGAGCATAGACAAAAAAATGCAAGCATTAGTGTTACTTAGCATTACAGTATAGAGACTCAGCATACATTACAAGACTCTGCGAGACTTCCTAACAGTTTTACAGGGACAAGCAGTTGATTACAATTTTAGGCAAGGCCTAAACCTTCAGAAACGGACTTACTTCCAATTAACCAGGCTTTTAGCATTTGAAAACGAGAACAGCCTATTCATTCCCTTAGTTGCCAGAGAAAGATCACAAAATTTTTTTTTTTTTTTAAGGCTAGCATTAACTTACATTGCATTTCTCCATTTCTTTACAGGTGGATTAGAATGAGCTCCTTCAGAATTTACGAAGGAGAATGCAGGCTAAGGAAGGGAGGGGGAGTGGTCCCCAGAAAGAGTTTAAGATAACCAATAACACTTCTTATACGCAACAGGCAATTTTCCACAACATTAACAACAAAAGGCAGAAATTTTAACAGCGCCAATGGGTTGGGAGAAGACACCACTTAAATAAGAGGAGACAAGATGACATTGAGAAATATGCACCAATTAAGTTTTTAGAAGACCATGTGTCCCATTAAACAAAGCACAATAACTTAACCAGCTTTTTAGCAGATTCAAAATGACAGACACCTATTAGCAATTGATAGGTTGGTATACCCCCAACGCAGACTATTAACTTTTTTTTTTTAGCCTTGAGAGTTTACAGAATTTCTTTTATTTGTTTCCATTAACTTTTACCTAACATGTTCGATGAACTCACACCATTCTTTGACATGTTTTAACTTTCTATTTTTGTTCTATGCTTTCTGTAACCAGCCATTCTATTATAGAACAAAAATATATTATTAAAAACATACTTTATATTATTTATATATTGGCTAAATATATCTTATATTGCTTATATTATTTATTTTGGCTGAAGATTCTAGGATACACCTTTAAAATAAAATGATAGAACTAGTTATTAGCAGAAATTCTTTTGCAGCAGTATTTAGAATTTGTAAGCTTTATACTCACCTTGAAAGTTGTTTTTTTTTAATTTACTCATGCTCATTAATCCTCTTTGTTCTCGGTTTTCTCTCTGCTGAGAGCAGACTATGGCTTGCAGGCTCTGCCCCGCTCACGGGGGGGGTGGGGTGGGGCAAGGGTTGCCACGCTGCGCCTCGGCTGCCCAGGCCGGGCTTTGTTTCCTGTGAGGCCAGGACTCTGAGCGTCGGCCCTGTTTGGGTGGAATAAAAGATTTGGCCCATGGGGGGGGGTTTAATCAGTTACGTACCTGATTTGGGCGGCTATAACGGAAATCAGGAAGATAATATGCTTAACCTGCAAAGCAAAACTTAGTGAGAAAGTGCTCTCAGGTGGCCATCCTACATTGAAGGACGGCCCCCTTTTTTTTTGCAAATGATTTCATTCTGATTATTAGCTTTATTTTACGTCCGAGAAATAATTAGCCAAGAGTTATAGTAGTCAGTCTCTGTCCCATGTTTTCCGTCCACAGTAACACACACACGCAAACACAGCAGATAAAATAAAAAAAACGCAACCAACACAGAAATACATTTTCCTACGGCCATAGAGACAAAGACAAAACTGATCTGAAGGCAAGCCCATACCTCTTGGTGCTGTGCTACCTTCAGGTATGAGGACAGCGCTATCCTCCGAATGGGGGCATACCAGATGACCCCTCTCTACGGCCACCAATGCATCCGAGAGCTACTGAGTCCGCGCCTCTTGCGCCTGGACCCCCTCTGAGCCTGCGCTTCCCAGCACCTGGGCTCCCTCTGAGCCTGCGCTTCCCAGCGCCTGGGCTTCCTTTGAACCTGCGCTTCCCAGCGCCTGGGCTCCCTCTGAGATTGAGAGACGTCTCCCAAGACCTCTGGCCGACGGCCCTAGAGCACGTCCGCTCCGCCTTATTTCGGCCTTATAAAATGGATATCGATATCCTACAAGAAGCGCGCTAACAAACAAGTAACAAATAAGCAAACAGACAGACAATACAGTGCACTCACCCATATGGAGACCCTGCAGGCTGGGGTTGGAGGTCTCTGGAGAAGAAAAAAATTCTCGCTGGGGCCTCCAAATGTTAAACCCAAAATTCAAAATCCGAGAGACCACTAAAGAGCCAGCTCTGATGCAAACACACAAGGGTCTTTATTCAGGCTCAAGTCTGGGCTCACGAACGAAGCCAGCTGTGGCTTCAGGGACGAGAGCCCCGATCCAGCATGGCAAGCAGTCTTTATACACCATTACAGAGGGAGGGGAAAGAACTCTAAACTTGGTTTTACATGATTGGGTAATCTCTCCTAATGGGTACAGGAACACTTGGTATTGGTAGGTGCCTTTCGTGGGCTTCAACCTGACTGCCCGTGATTGACAGAAACCCACCCAATGGGCAGAGTGAAATGTCAGATAAGTAGGTTCATACAGTCACTGCGTATACATTAACCTGAGCAAGCAGGCAGATTACTAGCGTCTCCAAGTCTGCTGCAAAGGAATGTCTGAAAGGGGCTTATCGCTTTAACATTTACATCCCATTGTAAAAGCAGAAGTCAGCATGGCAATTGGGACTAATAATGCTTAACCCAAGAGTTCTAAATACAGTCACTACTTAAGACATTATATAATTACACAATCAGTCTCTACCTGGCACCTGACATATACCTAATTCTACGGGGTCTGAGGTAGGATTTAAAGTACTAAGATTTCATAAAGTACAATGAACATGAGGTAGGGATATATAAAATATAGTGAACTAAACAGTACTTTTACAACAAGTATGGCTTTTTAAGTTCCTTGGTTTCTTGGGTCTCTCAGTTTCCTGAGTGCCCAGCACAAAAGCACAGAATTAAGTGGTATATTTCTATATGCTTCTCTCACTGTATCTCTCTCTACCTAAACACATGTATTTGCACACATGCACACACACACACACACACACACATAAGTTTTTATCATAATTTTATTCATAATTCATTACTATTTTTGAGTACTAGTTCAAAAAAGTTAATTTACATTTCCATATTTTTAAAAATATTATTTTTAAAATATAAAACTTCATTATTAATTATCTTCTAAAGAAGAGATCCATTAAAATCTTTTATTACAAGAGATACATATTCTGAAACCTATATGGTAAACTAAAACTTGTTGTCTATTCATTAAACCAAAGCATTTCTGTGAAGAACATTAAAATAAATAATTATGCACATATATTACTTAAAATATATGAAAGAAATACATTTACTACAGAAAATACTGAACACTGTTTAATTTCTTATAAGTGAAGTACAGATTATTTGAAAAAAGTTTATACTTATAATAAGAATTTTATGTCTTTTTAATATGTGATAAGAATTTGTAAGATTGCAAAATGCAGCTGAATTTTAATCTGTAGTGTTTTTTCTTCTCACTAAAGAGTTTTCCTTAAAACAAAACTACATAAAATTCTCACTTAATCAATTGATCAAAGTACAAGCAATCAAAATCAAATTTTGTTCTACTTAATGCAACCAGTAGAAGTGACTGTATTAATAAAATAATTTTCTTTAATTGTTTTTCTTTCCCTAGTACTATGATTTTTTTTTTTTTTTTTTTTTTTAGAATCACAGTCAATGAAAACTTTTGCTTAATGCTTAGGGACATAATAATTTTTTTTTTTTGAGTTGGAGTCTCACTCTGTTGCCCAGGCTGGAGTGCAGTGTCATGCTCGAGTGCACTGCAGCCTCGACCTGTTGGGCTCAAGCAATCCCTCTGCCTCAGTCATTCAAGTATCTGGAACAACAGGCATGCACTACCACACCCGACTTATTTTTTGATTTATTGTAGAGACAAGGTCTCACAAATTTGCCCAGGCTGGTCTCAAACCCCTGAGCTCAGGCAATCCTTTCACCTCACTTCCCAAAGTGCTGGGATTATAGGCTTGAGCCACTGTACCTGGCCTACAATCTTTCTTTTAAATAGTGGTTAATATTACAAGTAACCAACATAGCCTGATTTCCAAACCACTATGGGTCATCAAGCAAGGTTGGTAACCAGCTTATCAACTTCAGTACAGTGATATTATGGGAGACTGACAGAAAACAATTAAACAATGCTAACATGTAAAGTACATTTGAGGCCAAGGAGCATTTGCAAAATATTGAACTTTCATCTACAATTTTTAAAATAGATGTTCAAGAATCTGTGAATCTGAAAGTTAGATCAAGCCAGTCATCGATCTGAGAGGAAGGAATCAGTCAAGTGAATAACAACTGCAAGGTTTTTGCAACATCTCTATTTTTTGCATGAGTGAATTTTCTATTATTTTCTCCAGGCACCATCTCTGACCAAGCTCTGAAAGCTACACTTAACATTTTTCATTTCTAAGGCTGACTTCATTTAATCCTTGCCCTAAATGGTCATTTCTCCCATAGACTGTCTTTGGAAGAGGATGCGGACAGGTGGGCAGCCCCTGGTTGGCCTACACGTGTCCCACCTCCTCATGTTTCCACCTGTGTAATTAACTCACCTTGAGTATGAACAGGACAAAAGAGGAAACAGCAAAAGTGATGAGGTGGTAGTTCCAAATATAAGTTACTCCCAACCCATGCACAGCTTTCCCTGGCAATTCAGAGGTGATTTTGTAGCACTTCTAGAGACATCACTTGTCTCTAGCTCCTGAGGCTCTGGGGGCCATATCTTGTCTCAAGCTCCTGAGACACATGGTGGGGGGCATATCTTGGAGTCGTCAGGATTCCCTTCTGCAAGTCCATGCTTGGTTTCTTTGGGTCTGTTTTCTAGCTTGCAAATTATATTGTTTTCTTTACTACTATAATCTCTTTCTTAAAGCCCATTTACCTGCATTGTCCCTTCAGAAGACTTTGATGAAAGAGTAGAGGCAAATGTTGCATTCTATGGAGTTAGACTAAAAACTCCTGATATTTGTTTTTCTTCTTTCTCTCTTTGATGTGTATATTGAGGAACTTGGACGTATTCTCAATGGAAACACGAGACTTCAATACAGGGCACTCTAGGACTCTACCAGAAAGCAAAATGTCAAAATAACATATTTCCAGAATTCTCATTGATTTCATAATATTCCTTATACCTAAGCTACCTGCTGAATTCAACATTCAGAAGACGCCACTTCCAATCTCATATGCTTTTGGTGCCTTGAATTATTCTTTATTCAGCTGATTTCTTTTCAGGGGAGATAGTCTTGAGTTTGTAATCCAGGTTAAATACACGCTTTACTTCTATGTTACCAAACTTTCATTTCTGGCACACAGTTCCAATCTAAAGAAGAAATTATATAAGCTTAATTGTTTATTAAATAGTTAAATAATCAACCGAATAGAATAGTCTTTGTTTATCTTATTTAAATGCATTAAGCACGCTCTCAAAAAAGTACATATTTGTATTCTTTGAAAGTACTTGCATGCATTTTATTTTGATGTTAATTCTTGTATTTTGCAAATATTCTCCAAACTTTTGAGGAGTGGGAAAAGCCTGAATAGTTTGGCTTCACTCCCCTGTGGGTGCAAATGTGACACTGAGCCTAAAGGAGCAGGAAGAAAAGAGGCTATCTGCATATCTTACAAACAATTACTTTCCATTCAACAGCATATATTGCATCACAAAAAGCTATAGAATTTGGAAGTGCCTATCATCTGTCACAGTTATTATGTAAATATAATTTGTAGCATATGTCTTCACATTAGAAATCAGGAATCATTCTTTCAGTGGATTGTAACCAAAAAAAAAAAAAGATTTATCTTAAATACAGAAGCTCATGTCCCTGACCTGCTCTGACAATATCTATTTTGAAAGAAGTTGCATTTATCTGTTACTTTTTTCCTGTCACCTGAAAATTCCAGTAGATGACTTGGCACATTCTTTGGTGTGTCATGGCCTTCTCTGACTGGCTCAGTACAGCTGGCTCCGTACAAAGCCATGCTTGTCGGCTTTCAAACTCTACCAGCGGACGGGAAGATCTCTGAGACGTGGCCAAACAACTCACCTGTGCACTGAATTACAGAGAAAGTAGATGTTTTTCTATATTTCTCAGAAAAGGATGAATTCCTAGCAAAGGTTCCCTTGGAAAAACTCATGCTGTTGGGAATAACATCTAGCTCCTAAAGAGGCCTGTGAATGGCCTCCTTTCCTACGAGTGCCTCACCATTTGTCCAGCATGGGGCTTAGGTTTTGACCTTGATTTTTCTGGCAGTCTCGAAGCCTGTTGACACTTTCAGACACTCTCTTCTCCTTGGCGCCTCTCTCACCTCTGATATCTCTAGTTCAGCCTCGAGGATGGCACAATTCAGATGAAAGCTAGATACAAATGCAATATCACTCTTAACATCTGTATTTTTGAAAGGTGTTTTTAATTTTAAGGCTGTTTTCTTGCCTCCTCTTTCTTCCTGGATATTTTAAAAAATAGATCTGAGTTTTAATTTTGTTATATTAAATAGATACATTAGCTTGTTTTTATTTATATGTTTATTAGTTGCTCATACCTGCTTTTCTCCAAAAGAGATTCATGGTGGTTCTATAGTAAGAAGCTCAAATATAACTGGGTCAATAAAAGATTGATAAAGTAAAAAGGTACATTAATGAAAAAAGAGAATATTATTTTGCCAAAAACTTAACTTACACATAAAATACTTAAAAATAAAATGTACATGAAACATTTCTTCTAAAATGAAACAGATTACTGCTGGATATTATCTCTGTCTCTCTGGTACAGAGTCATAAACATCTTAATAGTTTATCAGAAAATGTAAAGCTTTTGGTGTTTAATCAATGACACAGAATTGTGTCTGCATTTCTCATAGTTGCCTAACTTCCAATACATACATTTTTTGTGTTTTTATCATTTGTCTTATTTGTTCTTTTTTATTCCATTTGCCAGTGTGCTATCTTTAGATGAATTTTTGAAGTTGTAAATATTTTATGGAGTGAAATGATTTTTAAAAGCTTGGTCTTTTATAGCATGATAACTCATTATAGGTAAGAAAGTAGATTCAGTCATAACTAGTCAACAAGAAAGTAGTTAACACTTTGTAAACTTAAAAAAAAAAACTATATGTCACTTATTTCCTAGTTTTGGTCTTTCTGGAATAAATAATTCATGATTCCTTCAGCTTGTCAAATTAAAAAGTATTTTTAATTAAAAAAGAATCAATAAAGCCTTTCCCCAGGGTGAAGCTGCTGGGAGAGACTGCCGGCTCTAGGCTCTGTCTCACCACTGCAGCGCCTGGCCAGACACTGGCAGCAAGGGCTGCTGAGGGAGCACCATGAGGGAGCTCAGAGGCAGAGTCCCACTGGAGAAGACATAAGAGGCACTAGCCACTATCTTGAAAACTGGGGAAGGAAGTACTTGCTCTCCAGGAAAGGCTTGCTCACCACAGAGCAAAGACCCGACCTGATCTCTGTGACTGGCAGATTAACTACTCAGGGACTGATTATGGCTCAGAAGAAATATTCTGAAAGCACAAACTCCAGAGGGACAGGACAAGTGCAGAGTCTTAAGCATCCCACTGTCTACCCTGATTCAGCCACGTGACAAAGGGTATAACAGAAAAGGATGAGGAAGACTTCAGAAGTGATCAGTGGTGAGTCTGGGCCTGACCCAATCCCCTCCTTCCCAGCAATCCTCTGAGTGTTAGACCCACATAGTCGGGGTAGGACTGAGAAGGATGAACCCAGGTGGAGCCTGGACATCAGTCACAATAGGAGTACTCTACTCCAGGATAAGCCTGACTGGGGAGCCAATGCCAGTACCTGGGGAAGAGACAATCCCACACCACCACATGAGAGGGGATCCCCCTGACCATACTAGAGTGGGAGGGAAGGAGTGAAGCTCCATCCACCCCTACTGGCCCCTCCTCCTTTCCTGGACCAGACACTGGGGAGATAGTGAATGTGGCTGAAGTTCTCTGCAGGAGATAGTAGAGAGGCAGCTGAGAAGAACAATTACAGAATCTGCCACAAGAGGGCAGGATTTTAAATTTTTAAAAATATTTTTCCTTTGTGAATGAATGTGTATGTAAGGGTTTGATCTGCATCACTCCCATCCCCCCTTTTTTCTTTCTTCTTTTGTTTTCTTGTTTTCTGTTTATGCATATATGTGAAGGATTGAGGGTTCATCTTTCAGTTTTTTTTTCTTTATTGTTCATCTTTTTTTTTTAGTTTAATATGTGTGTGAATACATGTGTGATGGTGTGATTTGAATTCCTTTTTTAAATTTTGTTTTTCTTTTTATCCTCCTTTCATTTTTGGTTGTGTGTGTGTGTGTGTGTGTGTGTGTGTGTGTTTGTGTGTGTGTGTGTGGTTTTTCTGTGTTTTTTTAAAATTTGTTTTGCTTTTTGTTATTCCAGTTTGTTTCAGGGTGTGTGTGCGTGTGTGTGTGTGCGTGTGCGTGTGTGTTTGTGTATTTGGCTTTGGTTTCTGTTCTTGTTGTTCTGTGTTTTTTTTTAAATTTGGTTTGTCTTATTTCTTTCTATTTTTCTCTGTTCTCCTTATTGCTATTACTGCGCCATGGACTCAGGGGGTACACACACATACCCACTGCATTGTCATATAGAGTGGTGATAGGGAATTGGTCTCAGGGAACCCATACCACAATCAGCGGTTTTGTGATTTAGAAGTAGTTTCTGAATCCTAGATCCCTGTCCTCCACCTTAGTCGACTCTCAAAACCACAAGAGCCAGCAAAGCAACCTACCCACAGCCCTGTTTCAAAATAGAACAAATACAGAACCCTGATCAGGGAAGAATAGAGGGATGAGCAAATATCAGAAGTGAAAACCTCTCCCACTGCCACTGAATAACAGAACTAAAGAGACAAGAAAGAGATCTGTCACAAATGAGGAAAAATCAATGGAAGAACACAGGTAATTCCCAGTTTTACAAATAGAAAACACTTGAAAAATCAGACCTCAGAGCCCAAACAATGGAAGTCACCAACAACTAGCCTCAGCATACAACAGGGATTAGGGAATGGATGGAAAGAGTGAATAAGACTCAAGAAAGATAAGACACAAACTGAAAGAACTTGTAACAGAGATAATAGCCATAAAAAATTTCATCCAGGAAATAAATAACAAGATGACAATCATGGAAAGCAGAATTAATCAAGCAGAAGAAAAAAATCTCAGAACTCAAAGACCGAAACATGGAATTAACCCAATCTGTAAAAAACATAGAAAGAAAACTCAGAAAGAACAAAGTCTATAAGAGATGTGTGATTATATAAAGAGGCAGAACCTATGCCTGATTGGTATCCCAGAAGAAGAAAGGGAAAGGGAGAACACATTGGAACAAGTATTCTAGGAAGTTATCCAGGAAAAGTTTCCCCATATCACCAGAGATGTGACCATACAAACATAAGAGATACGGAGAACCTCTGCAAGACATCAAATTAAAGGGCCAACCACTAGACACATACTAATTTGCCTACACAAAGTAGGCACAAAAGAAAAAATCCTAACGGCAACAAGAGAGAAAGACTACCTACTAGGGAAAACCTGTCAGAATATCAGCAGATCAATTTGCAGAAACACTACAAGCCAGAAGGGACTGGTGTCCAATATTCAAAGACCTCAAAGATAAACAATTTCAGCCAAGAATTTCTGACCCAGTCAAGCTCAGCTGTATAATCAATGGAGAGATAAAATCCTTCCAAGATATCCAATCTCTAACAGATTATGTGGCTTCCATGCCAGTTGTACAGGAGATACTTATAAAGGTATTAAGCACAGAAGAAAGAAAAAAAGAATGACTACATACTTCCCAAGAGAACAAGATAACACAGAATAAACAGAGAATACATTGTGACTGCAAACTTGAAAACACAGACATATATCAACCCCCAAACTAAAGGAAAACAAAGAAAAGACTTTCTAAAAACTTTCTAAAAAACTTTCTCCCTTGTGATGGGAGGTAAACAATCACATTTCAATAATCAGCTTGAATGTGAATGGACTAAATGCACCCCTGAAAAGACACAGAATGACAAACTGGATAAAAAACTATGACCCAATAATTTGCTGCATCCAGGAAACTCATCTCACCACAAGGGATGCACACAGACTCAAAGTTAGAATAATTAAAATGAGTTTCCAAGAGAATGGATCACAAAAGAAGGAAGGAGTTGCAATCTTAATATCAGACAAAACAACCTTTAAGCTATCAAAAATTAAAAAAAGATATGGGAAGAGACTACATAATAATAAAAGGTTCAATCCATCAATAAGAAATATCCATTCTAAACATATATGCACCCAATACACGAGCATCAGCATTTATAAATCAACTACTAAGTAAACTAAAAAAGATATTGACTCTAACACTATTATAATTGGGGACTTAAATACTCCACTAACAAACCTAGGTAGATCATTAGGGCAAAAAATCAACAAAGAGATTTAGAACCTCAACCTGACACTCGACAAAATGGACTTAATACTTAATAGATATGTACAGAATTCTCCACCCAAAAACCACAGAATGTACATTCTACTCATCACCACATGGAATGCACTCCAAGGTTGATCATATCCTTGACTATAAATCAAACATCAGCCGGGCATGGTAGCACATGCCTGTGATTCCGGCTACTCGGAAGGCTGAGGTGGAAGGATTGCCGGAGCCCAGCAGGTTGAGGCTGCGGTGGCCGGGAGCGGGTACTGCACTCCAGTCTGGGTGACAGAGTAAGACTCCAACTCAAAAAAAAAAAAAGAAAAGGAAAAAAAGATAAATCAAACATAAACAAACTTCATAAGAATGAAATATTACCATGCACCTTTTCAGATCACAGTGGAATAAAAGTAAATATCAAGACCAACGAAATTCCCTCAAACCCCACAAAGACATGAACACTAAATAGCATGATGCTGAATGACTACTGGGTCAACATAGAAATCAAAACAGAAATTAAAAGATTCTTGGAAACAAAATAAATGAAGAAACATCCCACCAAAACATCTTGAATGTCATGAAACCAGTTCTAAGAAGAAAATTTAAATCTCTATGAACACACTTCAAGAAAATGGAAAGATCACAGGTTAACAACCTAACAAATTATCTAAGGGAGTTGGAAAGATAAGACCACCAAAACCTCAACTTTAGCAGAAGAATCCAGCTCAGCAAAGTAGAAGCCCATATACAGGCCACAGAAGATAAAAATATAATAGGAAAAAAATCAACAAAACACAAAGCTGGTACTTTGAAAGAATAAACAAGATTGAAAGACCCCTAGCTAGAATCACCAAGAAAAAGAGGGAAAAAACCCAAATAAACACAATCAGAAAAGCAAACAATCAAATCACAACTGAGTCTGAAAAAAAACAAAAGATTTTCAGAGATTACTGTGCACACCTGTATGGAAACAAACTTGATAACCTAAATGAAATGTTCTGATGTCACACAACCTCCTAAAGTTGAAACAAGAAGATATTGAGACACTAAATAGACCAGTAGCAACCCAGGAAATTGACTCCATCACAAGAACACTACCTACAAAAAAAAAAAAAAATAAAAAAAAAAAAAAGCCCTGGACCAGATGACTTTCCAGTGGAATTCTACAAAAATACAAGGAAGAGTTGATACCAATCCTATTGAAAGGATTCCAGGCAATTGAGAAAGACAGAATTCTCCCCAAAACATTTTATGAAACTAACATCATACTGATACCCAAACTAGGTAAAGATCCAACAAAAAAAGAGAAGTACAGGCCAATATCCCTAATGAACATAGATGCAAAAATACTCACAAGATTCTAACAAATTGGATCTAACAACATATCTCAAAAATCATGTACCATGACCAAGTAGGCTTCATCCCCAGGATGCAGGGCTAGTTCATCATCTACATGACCATAAATGTAATTAAATACAACAACAGATGTAAAAACAAGAACCACATTATTATATCACCACAGAAAAACCTTTTGATAAAATTCAGCTTCCCTTCTTGAAAAACATCCTCAAACACCTAGGCAAAGAAGAAACATACCTCAAGATACTAGGCACCATCTACAATCAACCCACAGTCATTGTATTGCTAAATGGACAGAAACTGGGAAACATTTCCCCTGAAAACTGGAACAAGACAAAGATGCTCACTCTAACACTCTTGTTCAACATTGTGTTGGAATTCCTAGCTAAAGCAATCAGATAAGAAAAGAAAATTGGGGCATCCAAATAGAAATATAGGAAATTAAGATTTCCATACTCTGGAAAACCCAAGAGAATCTGTCAAAAACCTCATTGCACTAAAAAAAGACTTTGGCAAAGTCTTGGACTACAAAATAAATGTATAAAAGACATTCTTATACTTCAACAACAAGCAGGCAGAGAACCAAATAAAAAGCACAATCCCATTCACAATAGCCACAAAATAAATGAAATACCTTGGCATCTTCCTAGCCAGAGACATGAAAGACCTTTACAATGAGACTACAAAACATGGCTCAAAGAAATCCAAGAAGATACAAATGGAAAAAATTTCCATACTCATGGATAGGAAGAATTAACATTGTTAAGATGTCCAAAGGCAATCTATAGATTCAATGCAATACCTATTAAATTACCCACATAATTCTTCTTAGACCTGGAAATGACAATACAGAAATTCACATGGAAAAATAAACAACCATGAATAGCCAAAACAATCCTTAGCAAAAGAAAGAAACCAGAAGGTATCACACTTCCAGACTTTAAACTTTACTATAAGGCTACAATAATTAAAAAAACTTGGCATTGGTACAAGACTAGGCATATGGACCAATGGGACAGAATAGAGATTCCAGAAGCAAAACCTCAATTTCTCAAGCAACTCGTTTTTGACACAGCCTCCACCAACAACCACTGGGGAGATGAGAACCTGTTCAGTAAATAGTGCTGGGAAAACTGGCTGACCTCATGCAGAAGATTGAAACAGGACCCCTATCTATCACCGTACACAAAAATCAACTCTAAATGAATCAAAGACCTAAACATAAAACCTCAAACTATAAG
Organism: Carlito syrichta; assembly: GCF_000164805.1. NCBI lineage: Eukaryota > Metazoa > Chordata > Mammalia > Primates > Tarsiidae > Carlito > Carlito syrichta. The sequence goes on along the minus strand of NW_007253553.1, from coordinate 58,543 downwards.
AACCTTAGAAAATACAAGGGTCACCCTTATGGAATTTGGCAACCAATTCCTGATCAAAACCCCAAGTGCCCATGCCATAAGAGATAAGATACTGCTGGTGTGAGGCTGGGGAGACACAATGTCAATAAGGGCACCTGATCTGAAACCAGGCAAGATGGAGACCAAAGGGAGACTCAAACTTTACCTGTATGATAACCACTTCTATACCTAATCCTGAATTGTATACCACATCTTTAAAATAATAAAAAAAAATTTTAAGTATTTTTTGATTTAATTTTTCTTTGAATGACTGTCAGGTTAATTTATCAGTTTATTACATACATACGAAAGATTTCTCTCCTTTTATCCTGGATATCTGTCTAGCTTTCACTTCCCTAAGCTTTGTTTTAACTTCCTTGCATGAACATGTGTGGTTGTAGATGTACATATTCTCTCTGTTTTTTTATTTTTATTTTTATTTTTTATCATATCTTGATGTAGCTTCTGAACACTGGAAATGTTGTATGCAGTGTGTCTCTATTTAATTTTTCATGGTGACCAATATCAATCTGTTTTAACAATTAACTCTTTGGGATTTGTTTTTTAGTTTAAGAAATCTAATTATTTTTGTAATTAATTTACTTTTGTCTCCTAGATTCCAAATCACTCTTATGGTTATTAAAATACATTGGAAATAAGAATAATACAGAATAAATGCCTTACATGCAGATTGCTGGACTCTGTCCCTGAGATTCTCATTCAGAATGCTAGTGCTGAGATTGGGAAATCCTGCCCTGAACTGAATTTCCTGAATTAATTTTAATGTAATTCAGGCAAAAGGAAAACAGAGGCATGTGCAGGTCTGTTGCCCAGAGTGGGCCATCCTTTCCCTGCTGGGTGACTGATGGTGGCAGACTCCGTGACAGCAGTAGTACGCCCTGAGGCTGGGCTGCAATTTGGGCAAGATGACTCTGGCCATGGCTAGCTTGCCCCCACTTCTCGACTCATCAGCATGGCCCAGCTGCCAAAAGTTTTCCAGAGTCCCTGACCTGGCCCCATTAGCTTCTCTTTACGCAGTTACTTCTCATTGAATTTTGACTTGAATTTCCCTAGTTAATTCATTAGCCAAATATTTACTAAGTTTGCCTAGCTTGCAACCTTTATTCATAGTATTTAGAAGCCCTTGATTTTCTTTAATTTCATAAACTTACATGAAAGTTTGGTTATGATGCCAAGGTATTTCATTTATTTTGTGGCTATTGTGAATGGGATTGTGCTTTTTATTTGGTTCTCTGCCTGCTTGTTGTTGAAGTACAAGAATGTCTTTTGTATATTTATTTTGTAGTCCAAGATTTTACCAAAGTCTTTTTTTAGTGCAATGAGGTTTTTGACAGATTCTCTTGGGTTTTCCAGGTATAGGATCATATCATCAGCAAAGAGGGATAGCTTAATTTCCTATATTTCTATTTGGATACCCCTGATTTTCTTCTCTTATCTAATTGGTCTAGCTAGGAATTCCAACACAATGTTGAACGAGAGTGTTAGAGTGAGCAGCCTTGTCTTGTTCCAGTTTTCAGGGGAAATGTTTCCAGTTTCTGTCCATTTAGCAATATGATGACTGTGGGTTGACTGTAGATGGGGCTTAGTGTCTTGAAGAATGTTTCCTCCCTCCCACAGTCACACTGCCGTCTCTCCCAGCCCATGTCACCTTCTCTACAGAGCCTTTGTGAATGGCTGTGGACTGCATCTCCCCACCTTAGTCCCCGGTGAATGTTCATACATCCTACCTGTCTCAGTCCAGCATCACTTGCTCAGGGAAGTCCCTCCTGCCTCCACTGCCTGGATTGAGTTCTGAGTATTTATTTCAGAATATAGTCATTCATTTAATATTATGTTTATCTAGTGACATGTATCCTTTATTACCCTTCATCTTCATTAAAAGCTGATCTATTTTCTCTTCCTATGAGATTCTCAATTTTTCTTACAGAGCCTCTAATAAAGTGGGTTCTCTAAATATATTTCAATGAATGAATGAAGGGCTTTATGTACCTTATTAATATTATAGATTATTATTAAAATAATGCTTTCCACCTCAGCCTTCCAAGTAGCTGGAACTACAGACAGAAATAAATAAATAAATAATAAATAAATAAATAATAAAATAATGCTTTTAAAATAATTTTTATAGTTAGTACTAATCCAGATTTATACACCCGGTGTAACAGTCCTATGGATAGTTCTGAACAAGAATAAAAATTTTTGTAAACTCAGTATAAACTAAGTGCATAGTGTGTATAAAGTCTACAGTAGTATACAGTAATGTCCTAGGCCTTCACACTCAACCACCAATCATTCAACCAGAGCAACTTCCATTCCTGCAAGCGCTATTCATACTAAGGACCTTATTCAGGTGTGCCAATTTTTATCTTTTATATTGCATTTTTACTGTACTTTTTAATATTTACATACACAAATACTTTTGTGTTAAATTGCCTACACTATTCAGCACAGCAGCAAGCTGCACAGGTTTGTAGCCTAGGAACAATACACTAAATCATATCACCTCTGTGTATAGGAGGATATACCATCTAGACTTAAGTAAGCACACTCTGAGATGTTCCCAGTAAGGAAACGCCTGCGAGTGCACTTTTCAGATCATATCTCTGTTGTTAAGCAACTCATGACTGTATATACACAACATACATATGTACGTATTAATAGATAGGCAGCTAGAGAGAGAGAGAGAATCTATTGGTTCTGTGTCTCTGGAGAATGCATGCTAACATACACATGAAGACTTTTCTCATTATCATGTCTTCTTCTGGATATATCTCTGAGTCTTCCTGACTTGTCATTAAGATTTACTTTTCCTGTGGTCTTTTCTAGAAACTTAGGCCACTTTTTCATTTAACTATTCATAGATTGACTCACGCACACCATAAGTGCACATTTTGTGTTTGACCTGTGTCCCACATTTTGGTAGGTCTTGGAGCTAGGAACAATAGGCATCATTCCTTCCCCAGGAGCTCACGTCTGGAGGAGAAGCAGAGAAGGGTACTGCAAAAGAGACCTGAGTTGTGGGGAAAAGAGCAAACCCTGCATGGCATTTGCCTCAGGTAGGGGAGGGTTCTGGAAGTCCTTGATTTATCCCTTCCTTGCACTTGTCACTTGGTCCTTTTTCTTTTCCTATTCCAAGTTCTCTAACTCAGGTTTTGCTATCATAATATCTAAGTCTGGTTTAAAAAATAGCAGAAATGCCTTAAGAGTTATATCACTAAAATAGTTCTTCTACAGTTCTTCTGCAAAGAAGAAGACAAATTAGGGTATAAAGCACTACTTCAAGTCAAATATTTACTTAAACAGAGAAATCATCATACACGTTTCTCTTCCCAGCTTGTTAAAAAAAAGTGAATATTTCACTCTAGACAAGCAGGTGCTCCTAGGACACCCACGGGAAGCTAGCTGGAATCCCAGTGGTGCAGATTGTCCTTGTAAAATCCAGGGTTGTGGTCTGATTTGTTCCCTCTTTCCTACCTTACCACCTCTAATGTATGCTTCTTCTCAACTCTGTAAAAAATAAAATATTTGTCTGGAAATAGTATTAATTACAGCTGTTTTTTCTGTGAGTCTTATGAATAATTTCTCTATCACCTTAAATATGTCATAAACTAGAAAACATTTAGGCAGAGCAAATGGGACTCAGGTGAGGATATTCCTAATTCTGCCAAGAAGGGGACCACCACGAGACCAGATGCTGTTTCTACCAGCCTTCAGGGCAGGTAAGAATAGGATGCACAGAATCTCCTAGGGTACAGATGTAAAACCTATCTGCGGCTCCCCATGAGCTTCCTGTGCTTCCGGGGCTGTCAAAGCACCAGGTGCAGTCTCTTTCCATAGAGCAGGAAATGATGGGCTGATTACAGATGGTTTTTCTATGCAGGTCATCACCAAGTGCCAGGTTATTCCTAATTACTCGTTCTTCTCTCCAGGGAACCCTGTTTTCTGATTGCCTTGGGTTATGACACCTCCATGGCATCAGCATCCGAGGCTGCCAGTGCTGCTGATTCTCCCTGCCTGGTATCTTCCCAGCTGTATCCTCCCCCAACCTTTCTCCAGGGATACACACACTCTCTGAAAAGCAATCATGTGAACTCACCAATAGTGCCCCAATGTTCTGTCCAATTTTAGATCTTCTAGGACTTATTCTAAATATAGCTATTAGAATATCATCCCTTAGTTGTGGGAGTGACTCTCAAATCAAAGCAGAACACCTTATCCTGAGGGGAAGTGGTGTAATTATGAGAGAACTGGAAGGTGGAAGAAGAGACTGAGAAATCCTAAAAGAGAAAGTTTTATGCTGAGAACCATGACTGTAGCCTTCCTTGGTGTTTGAACATCTCCCAGTGTCATTTCTTGGAAGTATTACAAGGCAGTTACTTTGGTGAGAAGAAAGTTCTAAAGGTCACGTTTCTTAGTATGCTTGGTAAAAAAAAATCTTACTGTGCAAACCTGTAAACAGATTATAAGAACTCACGATAGAATTTGCTACCATTGTTCTCTGACTTTCTTCTCTGTTTAGAGGATAATTTTTTTTTGAGTTGGAATCTTACTCTGTCACTCAGACTGGAGTGCAGTGGCCGTTCTTGACCACTGCAGCCTTGACCTGCTGGGCTCCAGTGATCCTTCCGCTTCAGCCTTCCAAGTAGCTGGAACTACAGGCATGTGCTACCATGCCCGGCTAATTTTTTGATTTATTGTAGAGATGAGGTCTCACCAAGTTGCCTAGGCGGGTCTCGAACCTGCGGGCTCAAGGCAATTCACTCACCTCAGCCTCCCAATGCACGGAATTATAGGCTGAGCCACTGAGCCTGGCTTAGAGGATAATTTTTAAAGTCTGTGCAGAGAACCTTCACGTCCAACTCTCAGCTCTCTCCTCCTGATCTGGGAATGGCTTTGGGACTGCAGTCTGTCCTTATTAGGTGTTCCTTCATCTGCATTTCTCTCCATGTTCCTGGAATACTTTACCAGAATTGTGTGTGTGTGTAAGTGTGTTGGTGTCTCACTCTGTGGCACAGGCTGAGGTACAATGGTATGTTCATGGCTTACCTGAGCCTCAACCTACTGGTTCAGGCTATCCTCAGCCTCCTGAGTAGCTAGGACTACAGGTGCAGGCTACCAAACCTGGCTAATTTCTGATTTTTTTGTAGAGGCAAGTTTTTGCTGCATTGCTCAGGCTGCTCCTGGGCTTAAGCAATCCACCTGCCTCAGCCTCTCAAAGTGTTGGAATTACATCTGTGAGCACCTACACTCAGCTCATTTACCAGAATTCTGCCAAGTGCTTTTTATTTTAATTTTAATGTAGTTCCTCCAAATGACATCATACCTGTAGCCTGTATGAAATCAATGTTCTAAATTCTATTGCTGCAACAACTCCCATAAACTTTGCAAACAGTAAATTGGTTATCATATCTATATTTGTAGTGTATATGATACACATATATATTCAAATAACCCCATTTTTCCCTGTCATTTCAAAACAATTGTTTTTATAGATTTTCTATTTACTTTCATACTCCTCAGAATCTTGTAGAAAATTCTGTGCTTAATGCAAATTTCAGTTTAGCCAACCAACATTCCAATATCTCGGACTGCATCATAACTTTTCCATAATTTAATCAATATTTGGCTTTTTATATTTCCTTTTATAAGTCAGTGAAAATAAATATTTATTCTCTCCACAATTCCTGAAATGAGTCTGAGCTTTAAGTGGAGCAAGACAAAATTTCAGAAATACCCTATAATTTACCTAAATAAAACAATTAATAAATAATTTGGATTCATCTCATTTAGCAGCTGCACTAGCTTTGTTTCTACATGCAAATGTCTTTATAATCCTTGCTCTTCACCAAAGAGTCTGACTGGCTCTTTCTTTAGACTGTTTTGTTCAGGATTGAAATTCTCCTTCAGTGAAGATCACAAGGAAACTATGCGACCACTAACCCAAGAAGAGCGGGTGTGACTCCTCTCAAAGGGAATAAAATGCAAATGACTTAAAGTAACTTGAGAGATGCAATGTGTCTTTGTTAATATTGTCTTTTAGCCAGTACTCAAGACAGCAATGAAGATGCCCTGTAGGAAAAACAAATGCGTCTTCCTCTGCCACTGAGTGACTGTGAAGTGAGGGAACAGAACAGAATCTGCCAAGATACTCAGGAGTCTATTCCTGAATAAGTGTATAATCTGTCTCTTACACACTTAGTGAGTGTCCACGGATGTGACATCCACAGGAGGTTATTTGGAAAAACTATCAAAGCAAACATCTATGTACCCTATGAGGCAGTAATGAATTTAAATCCATTAATGAATATGCTGAAGTATTCAGTGTAGTATTGTTTTTAAGAGTACAAACCTGGGAAAATGTCTTACAAGTAAAAGACTAGCTTAAACAAAATATTGTTCATTCATGCATTTGATACCACACAAGATTTTATCATTAGTGCTATGTGTTGTTTTAACTTAAACATTAAACAGGGTGATGAAATACGTTCTTTTTCTTTTCTACTTTTTAGTTTTTCTGTAACCTCAGTATTATTAAAATGTATATACAAGTATGAGATAATGTTATGGAAACAAAACAAAACAAAACAAAAAATACGTGTAATAAGGAGAAACATGTTGAAACTACTCAGTTCCACGAATGTAGGATGCTTATGCAGACAAACTAGTCATGCTTATTAAACAAAGTTGTTTATTGTTGTTTCACTGCAAAGTGCTCTTTAAAAACAAGTGGTTTTTATTTGTGAAAAAAGTACTTTTCACTATATATTTTTGCAGTGGTGTCAGACATTTGGCATTTGAGTCATAGGGTTAATCTCTGGTGTCTTGTGTTGTCCAAAGGCACATCTTCAGGGAGACAGGAGGCAGCCTGAGGTGAGTCATGTCCTCAGGTTGGAAAAATGAAACCTAGAAAGCCCTGTGATCCCCACTCATCTCCTTGACCTCCTGCCCTCGTCCAGAGCAAGAATGGAGTGTAGAGCAATCTGAACCATAGCCTTGAACTTTTCTTTGTTCCCTGTCACAACTTCTACTCAGCCAAAGGAAATCCAAAGGCACATAAATCATGGGAGTCCTAAGTTCTTAAACTATAAACATTGTTTCAAAAAAACTGTACTGTTATCATGTTTGTAGCCCATAAGACCCTGATGTCTAGAGCAGCCTTGCTAGTGTAATGGAGAATTGTAAACTTGCCGTCCCTAAGGAGGGGGTTGGGGATGACTGTGACAAAAGTAGAACTAACATATCTGGAAGAAACAGGCCGCCCTCCTTAGGGGAGCTCTTTGACTGATCTGGGACTCTCCTCTGAACACTGTCTGCTGGCACATCCGGGCACTGTCAGGGGAGAGCAGCACCCAGAGCCATGGCAACAGGAGGCTCCAGCATTTGGATTCAATTCCATTCTGATTCTGTATTCTCTTCCCATCTCTTGCAAAGGAGAGCCTACAACACCCTGCACAAAGGACAGATATACTGCAAGTGTTTAAAATAATGTGGTTATTTAAAAGTCAATTATAAGAAGGAAACAAAGTTTAAACAAAGTAAAGAAGTATACCAACTCTGGAAATGAATTGAGAGCTTAACACTTGGTTCTAGTGAATTTATGAGCCGAATAACATCAACTCTATAGGGAAAGACAAAGATTTTCTTGGTTCCTAAGGCACTGGAAATTTGTCTTAAGGAACAACAAAGAATACTTGTCTTTTCCATCAGTAAGACTTGCCACACCGGAATTCAGATGGACATTCCCAAAATTTAAGACAGGACTCCGAGGTTAGGGAGGATCAGGAGAAAAGTAAGCTCCAGGGAAGTGAAAGCAGAGTCTGTGTGTGTGTGTGTGTGTATGTGTGTGTGTGTGTGTATGTGTGTGTGTGTGTGTGTGTGTGTCATAGGGAAAGCTGCCCAAGGGCTGGAAACTAAGCCTCAGTACTGCCGCATAGCTAAGGGCCCTGTCTAATCATCATGACTCACCTCCTCAGCCCACCAATCTTAAAGTGCCCCTTGGGTGGTTTCCTCCTTCTACTGAAACATCCTCTCTGCCCCTCTGCATCCACATCAGAGGAGCCTCGGGGAAGTCTGGCATCCCTAGCCATAGTCAGTCTCATTACTGCAAATCCTATGGCTCCTTCTCAAAGATAATGCAATCTGTTTATCAGCTCAAAACGATGCCAGTCCTACATGACAAACTCTCACCAAGGAAGAGGAATGAGCTCAACACACTAAAAGGTGATTTTTGTTTCTGAAAGAAAATAGTCATCTTCTCATAGTTCTCTCTTTAGAGACAAATGCATTCATTAAAATTAAGGTTTCAAGAAAATTATCAGAAAAAAGATTTGAGTTTCAGCATATCATTACTTATGCCATTGAATCTCTCTTTGATGATAAAGTTTTATGGTATGCTTCTTTTTTAAAACTACCTGCTGAGACTGGGCACGGTGGCTCAATTTTGTAATCCCAGCACATCGGGAGGCCGAAGTGAGGGAATTGCCTGAGCCCACGGGTTCAAGAACAGCCTGGGCAACTTGGCGAGCCCTCATCTCTACAATAAAGCAAAAAATTAGCCGAGCATGGTAGCACACACCTGTAGTTCCAGCTACTTGGAAGGCTGAGGTGGAAGGATTGCTGGAGCCCAGCAGGTTAAGGCTACAGTGACTGTTAGCATGCCACTGCACTCCAGCCTGGGTGACGGAGAGAGACGCAAACTAAAAAAAACCCCAAAAGCCTACTAACTGAATTAAATAACACAAATGATACTTTTAATTTCTGAAATGAAACAGAAATAAGTAAAAGAAAATACTAATAAATAAGGAATAAACATTCATTTCCAGGTAAAACTTCTCAATATTGTGTAGACTCTAGTTCTTCATTAATTGCTCATTGTTCCTTTCTACTCCTTTTGTACCCTTTCCACCTTTCCAGTTTGCGGACATAGGTTTACTGAGGATGCACACACCCAGGAAAAGTCACCAAGTGCAGAAGAATTCCAAAATCCAGAAACAGGGTGAAAGCGGCCTCGTGCCCCAAGTATATTCTTTGCTTTCTTAGACCACTAATGAGGAGGCAAGAAACAATCTGGACCGATTTCCACACGCTCCTCCCCCCACAGTCTCAGGGACAGGGACATGACTCCTCTCCCCATCCCCGGGGACATAGCACCTTTCTCTGGCTTGACAAGGGATTCTGCTAGATCTCTAGGTGCCCCATACTGCAGAGCTGCTGTGGCCTCTGCAAGAGTTAATATCCCTGATCGTCACTCTTCCAAGCCAGTGTTGTCACCCACGCAGTCAGCCTTATTTGCCGCACGTAGTTTAAGGGGACATCAGTCTCAGAGGATTAATACATTCTTAAATTCCAATATACAGATGGTGCCAAAAAAAGTATACACATGTTAAGGATGACGTTCACTTAAAAGATGGCATCAAGCAAGTTAATAGCATCACCATGAAAAAGGCAGGAGAGTCAAAGATAAATGCGGAAGTCTGGTTGAGTATGTCATACTACACATTGCTACCATACTTTAATTCAACTTCAAAAATTAATATATAGATTACATCGCTTAAAATGTGTATACTTCTTTGGCATCCCAGTATGTAAGAATGTTTAGAATTTTTTACCAAAATATGTTTTATTAGAATAATTTTTAAAATTTGTTGTTATTGTTTTCCTTTCCAGTTACCCCTTTGGTTACTAACTTAGGTTCAGTTTCAGATGCGGATCTATCCTTTGTAACATAGCTAATGGTTTTTTATCTTAATTTTCATAAATTCATAAAACTTGTGCTATTATCAATAGTATAAACACTTCCAATGTGCACATCTCACATATTTTTATAAACTAATAATGAACTATGATCTTTAACTCTATGCAAGTGACTGTGTAATTTTTTGAAAGGACAATTTAATGATATTGGTGCTGCTAAAACTAACCCATTGCCGGGAACGCCAAATAAGGCATTGCTCACCAGCTAGTCTATGACATTCTGAACCTCCCATGCACAAGGCAGAGTTGAGGAACGCTTATACAATGTTTGGATATGCATATGGAAGGAAAAGGCTGCTGGCTATTATTAAGATAAACCTTCACCAGGGCAATGGGATTCCATTCTTAAGATCTTCGTTAATCAAAAATCATGATAAACATATTGCATACCACTTACTGCCCAAATGCAGCTGGATCACACAGTCAGTTTCTGTTCATTGTGGCAAACCCTGTCCACATATTACATGAAGCAGGAAATAATCTGTAAAAGCAAGATGTCATCTTAACAAATTATTCTCTTCAACTATTAGGAGTAGTTTTAAACGTAGCGACCTCTTTGCTAATTTATTGCCTATATCTAATTCTCTGAAAATCAAAGATGTTTGAATATTAGACAGTGCAGTGGATACTGAGGATTGCTGCAGAGATCTGCCCCCACTCCCACTCCTTGCAATTACCTTGGTAAGCACTATTGACACATAAAACTACATGCTTCCTTGTCATGGAGATGGTCCTGTGTGTTGTAGGATGTTTAGCAACTTCTTGGACCTTTGTCTACCAGACACCAGTAGCACCTGCTAACTGTTATTGTGCAACCAAAAATGTCTCCAGACTTTGCCAAATGTTCCCCTCCACAGGCTCTAGGCTGAAGCTTAAAACAGCAGCCTTCCCAGGATCATGCCCTTTCCAAATCAGAGCAACTCTGAAAGGGCTCCTTTCCCCAGTCCAGCTCCAGAGTTCCCTGCAGAGCCAGATGAGGTTTTTGCTGTGAAACCATCATGGCTCAGGGTCTCCCTCTTCCCAGTTCTGCTGCTTCCTTCACTCCTGGATATACATATACATAGGCCAATTAAACTCCATCTCAGTGTCTGCTTCCTGGGGAATCAGTGTACAACAGACATCCTAGGCCTAGGTCAGCAATTCACAGAAACACATTTTTATCACATTCTATCATCAGTAGAATCAGATTGCATCTAAATCAGTGGAATGCTCCAAGTAAACTGGTAGTGTGTTTTCTTTTTTATCATAGATAAAATAGCATAGTCATGACTAAACTCATCCTCAGCTGATTAGTATAAAAAACAAAAGATAAAAATTTACCATTAGAAAGATAAAAATTTACCATTAGAAAATAGTACATTAGCCTCATTAACATTAAATTCATTAGTCAAATGATTGAGTAGGAGAGAGTTTAAATTAACTACCTGTGCCATCTCTTTTTCTGTTACTGATAATAGTTTGATGGAGAAGTAATTTATTATTTTAAATATTATATTTAAGTTTATTAATCTGGAGATATATGTATATGCTGGTGTGTATATATCTGTATATAGATAGAAAGATAGAGATAGATTATAAAACAAAAAGATGTTTAAAAGTTGCATTTTTTTGGAAATATTTATTTTCTTATTAACTTACCTCCTTAAAAATAGATCTATACAAGAGCCAATGTTCTCTGGTCCACATTTCATTTATGGGTTCAAGGTCATCTCGGTCATGACTTTTCTGCAACACAGGGCCCAACCTCTGAGTAACCTGAATCATGACCATTTCAATAGATGAAGTAGAACTACACCTTGAAGTTGTATTATGAATGCTGCCTCTCCTCACTTTTGAGGCTTACAATGCTTTGAAATTAGTCGAATTTGAATGCAGTTTGTGAATATGTAATTGTCTATGATTTGACATGAGCAAGAGTATTTTGTTCTCCAGATCAGTAAAGAACTAATAGAATGTGGTTTGTTTTCTTCAGCTTTTAGAAATGTGTCAAATTAAAATACAGTTTGGGTTATTTATGCATTATTGCTCCATTTAAATTTTCCAATCTATTTAGAACATTTTTGAACTAAAATGCAATTTTTAATGTTAAATTCTTTAAAGATTTTCAAAAGAGCCATATGTATGTATTTTTAAAAATAACATTTTCAGAAAAGACAAATGTTTTAAGTATATATTATGTAAAATATGGGCTGCTTGATAAAGCATGTGTATGAAATGGTCAGGGAGATTATTCCTAATACAAGGCTAATACCATAATTGATTCACAGCAAACTGCAAAGTTAAATAATAAAAATTAAAAGCATAATTTCAATAATTGTGTCTTGATAATCATGTTATTACCTAAACATTTTCTTGTATATGGAATAACTTGTTACAACTAATCCTCTTACATTTTAACTGGTGGCTTATCATGGACCTATGGATGCTCATGAAAGCAGGAGTGTGACATTCTAAAATGGTTAGGCAGTCCAGCTCTGTGTAGGTATACGTGAAACTTTATCTTCCAAGATATGACAAAGTTAGATGAAATATTTAGAGAATTTTCATTCACAAGGCAAATACCTGAGATACTTCAATCAAGTATCTCATTTTCAACTCAAGAAACAATCCAATAAAATATGACTTAATTATCATATAATTAAATATATCACATAATTAATAATTGATATTGATCATTAATTATAATTAAATATATTATCACATGATATCCAATCCCTGCGCTTTACCTGATCATGTCGGCTGATGGTAAAAAGATGGCACAAGACAAAGTGCTATACCTTCTTCCTAGATATATTGACGGCAATTGTAATGCTTAACTAACCCTCATCAAATACTATCTGCATCAACTCTTGGGTTACATCCACTATCAGTGACAGCAACAGTCAGCTCCTTTAAAATGATTTTTAATGACACTGAAGATGGTTCTTGTCACCTCTGTGATGATACTAGTTTAATTGAACGCATAAAATGGCATTAGCCTAACCTCTTACAACATTTTCCCAAAGACACTGACAAAGGAAAAAATGAAATAGATAAGAAAATGACACTCAAAGAGCAAGAGGACTTTCCGAAAAGAAAATATTTGAGATGGTTTCCTGAGACCCCCTCAAAAAAGTGAATAAAATAGTCTTGGTATATTACATTCTCAGTATATGCTTGTTTTATGGTTTTGAGACTTAACAGTATACTCTGAAAAATTGCCGGTCGGGCTCAGTGGCTCAGCCTGTAATCCTAGCGCTTTGGGAGGCCGAGGTGAGTGGACTGCCTGAGCCCGCGGGCTTGAGAACCACCTGGGCAACTTGGCGAGATCTTGTCTCTACAATAAATCAAAAATTAGTCAGGCGTGGTAACGTGCGCCTGTAATTCTGACTACTCGGAAGACTGAGGTGGAAGGATCGCTGGAGCCCAGCAGGTCAAGGCTGCAGTGGCTGGGAGTGAGACTCCAACTCAAAAAAAAAAAAAAAAGAAAGAAAAATTGTCAAATTTTGTGTCTTTCCAAGTCCCACTAACTTAAAAAAAGAAAATCTAAATTTTTTCCTAATGATTGAGACATAAACAAGTGCATTAATTTTTTTCTGTGTATATATATTTTACTGAAAAACAAAGCAGAATAAGAAATGCAACATCTTCCACTGAAATCCTTTGCTCAGCTACTTTTACAACAAAGTGTATGTGCTGTAATCGGGAAATCCCACACCAGAGAATCTCTTGATATAGCAAATATAGGTTTGCAATTAAACATATGGTATGTGTCACTTTTTCTGTTCTGCTAATGATGATTTACTTAATTATTGTAGACACTACAATAACCAGTGGTTTTAAAGAGCTATAATTGGCATAAAATATAACAGCTTAGAAATCTACTCTTGTGAATTAATTTCAAGGACCTATGAGATTCCATAGCTGAAAAGTAAAATAAGGATGTATGGGCAGAAAAAAGCAGAACAATACAAAATGTATTATTGTATCGATCTTAGCCTTTTTTATTTTTTTACTTTTTCAATTGCTATTATTGTTATTCTATCTAACTCATACAATGCAATTATATACATATATTAGAACCTAATGAATTAGAGTGGCTCTTTCTATGACTAATTAAAGTCATGTCTATTTAGATTATTATTTATAAGCTTTATTAGAAGTAGAATTTCAACTTTCAAGTGTTTACGCTTCCTGCAAACTTGTTCAAGTTTTTGAAGTGTTTAAGGGGATTTTTTAATTCAAATCCAATATTGGATTAAGCCATTAATTAATCTATAATTTTAATTCATTGTTCACGATAGCTTAATACAAGACTAATATTTTGAAAGTGCTAAGGCTGCTGAGATTTTGTTTTGGTTTTTAATTCTGAAGCAAACAAGCATGACAACATTTTCTTTGAGGGCATTAGAAAAAAGGATTGATTGCCTCAAGCAAAATGCTATGGAAAGAATTTCTAGAGAAGAATGACCTGGCTGGTTAGGATTTGTTAGTTTGGAGTAGAGATAAACCATAACTACCAGCACTTCCAACATCAAGTACAGAAGGACTGAAGACTCTGGAATCCCAGAGGCCAGTCTCTCCTCCAGGGGTCTCCCCGGAGGGGAGAGTCATGGAGTCTCCCAGAGCTGACTCAGATAAGAGCTCTGGGGATAACCTAGAAAGTGGTATCCCCAGTCACCTATGTTTGAGTGTCTCCAAGAAAGGGGGAAAGAGAGTGGTGCTGTGACTTCATGACTAACACTTATTTGTTTTTGTTGTTGCAGTTATTGTAGCATTAAGCTTTGACGTGGAATGTTTTCATATGTTTGGAGGCAGATTAATTCACTAAAGTATAATAAATTAAAACCCCAGACATGTCAAATGCATATGATGGTATGAATTAAGTAAAATATCTTTAGCACATACTATAAAATAGGTCCAGAAGTGACTCAAACTTTTTGATTACACCTTTTGCTTCTTATTTAAAGGGAGAAAATTTATATCCAATATTTTAAATAATATTTTATGAGAAAAGAACATATTAATATATCAATTATAATATAAGTTTATTTTTGGTTAAAAATACTAGAGGAATGCTCTATCATCTAAAAGTATCCCTAAGGAAGTCTGATAGAGAAACTGATATCCAAGTGATTCTAGTTGTAAAGATTACTAAGTAAGGATCATAGCGGATGTTAAATATATCTGGGGTTTGTTGAATTCCTGCTGTGCTTTAGATACTCTATGATCTTCATCTCCAATTCTGACTTAGGTGTTTCGCCCTCTGTTTTATAAATGAGAATGAGTGAGCACTTTCCCGAGGTCGGAGTTAATGTTCCTGTTCTTATAGCAGAGAAATGCACATCTGTCGACCTAAATTACAAAGAGTAAGTGTAAGAATACTGTTCTGTGGGGCCGTTAGCTAGATGGGTAGATTTTCCAAAGTGCATGGTAAATCCATCTCCAAATTTACATGTAATCTTTTTGATTACTGAAACTGACACTAGTGATAGAGATACGTGGAGGGAAATTTTCCTCCTATCACCCCTGTGTTTGAGATGACATAATTACTCCTCTCGTCTTCACAGCATTCTGAGTTGTGGAGAAATCATGTTTGCCAGCCTTTGGCACACTGTGCCAGGATGCCAAGTACCTTCATGTTTTCTGATGAGATTAGGAAACTAAGAAAAGGGACATCAGTGTGGTCTGGAACTTGACTTCAGACTGCATTGGTGACTTCTTGGTATTTTGAGAATTTCCTTAAACTTCAGACCTGGAGCCCAAAGATGTCTCCTGTCTAGTCTCATGCTAAACCCTTCTAAACCTTTCTCTGATTCCTCCATTCAGGAGATTTTTTTCTACATGGGGAAAGTTGGGAGAACAATAAGAACTATAATGTTTGGGGAAAAAACAAAAACAAACTACTCTCAGGGTAGTGAAGTTAAATCAAACTTGAAAGGGATCAACCCAAGAATAGGGCAAGGTCAGGTACAACTGTGAACACCTGTGAAGGCCTGTTAGTCTTGGGCACCTGGTTACTCTGCTAAACTGAAAATTAGCCTTAGCAGATCTTTATTTATCTTTACAATGTGTCCTCAAAGTATTGACCTATCCATATTTCCTTCTCTGGGTAATGCATGCTGTATATATTCATATGTTACTAGGGGACTGTACTACTTCTAAAGGTCACTTTTATTGCCACAAATTACTCTGTTCTTCCACTTCTATCTCGTTGTTTATTCTTAACTTTTGAAAATATTTTCCTCTTACCATGTGTTTCTGCTAGTCAAATCAGTGTTTTATTTACTAGACATTTTCAGAGCTTCAAATTTTGATGTGTATCCTTCTATCTTTTTATTTTCAGCTGTTATATTTATTTATATCCTCCTCTTTCCTCATTTTATTATTTTCCAATTTCTTAATTTGAATTGCTGTTGTGGCACTTGATAAAATTTTTCTTTGTATCAAAATAAGTGATGACTTTTTGTAATTCCTCTATGAACATAAAGACAGAATGTACATTCTCTGTTAAAGGGTACCATGTTCTCCATCTTCATTAAATCAGGGATTGTTGATCAAAAAATTTGACTCCACATCCTTATTTTTCCTCTTGATTAGGGCATTTCTGAAAGAGTGTATATTAACATTTCATACTAAATTATTTTTATTTTTCTCTAGATATAGTTGCACTTCACCAAGTATTTGTGTTCTGCATTAGGTCAGTCCATGAAAAAAATTAGTATTCATAAGAGTGTATTGACTAATATAATAAACTGTTTACTAAGAATAAAAGACTCTTATTTTGTAATATTTGCTTTTATTTTTTAAATAAAAGAAATAAAATATCACTAATGAAGTTGAAATTCTCTTTATACCCCTTCCTCTTGGAGACATACATGTAATATATGATCTCCTAGTTCATGGTTTTTTACTACACACACACACATACATACACACACACATATACCATCTATAGATTCAGGTTTCTATTTTAGATTTTATGTATTTTTTTTATTTTCAATATGTGGGATACAATTCAGGGTTAGATATACAAATGTTCATTATGCAGGTACCTTTGTTGATGAGGTGTGCCCCCCTCTCCTGGCAGTTTCCCACTACTGCCAATCCCTTTCTTATAGTATTACGATAATTGTTCAAAGTCCGCTTATGAGTGAGAACATATGATACTCAGTTCTTTGTTTCTGTGATAAATCATTCAGTATTATAGCCTCTAAGTCCATCCAAGTTGCCGCGAAGTTCATAATTTTGTCCTTATTTTTGGCTGCATAGTATTCCATCATGATATGTACACCTTTTTTATCGAGTCCTCTTTTGATGGGCAACACGGTTGGTTCCATGTTTTTACTATTGTGAATAATGCTGCAGTAAATATGCATGTGAGGGTATATTTTTCGTAGAATGATTTGAGTTCCTC
Organism: Carlito syrichta; assembly: GCF_000164805.1. Taxonomy (NCBI): domain Eukaryota; kingdom Metazoa; phylum Chordata; class Mammalia; order Primates; family Tarsiidae; genus Carlito; species Carlito syrichta. The sequence goes on along the minus strand of NW_007253553.1, from coordinate 41,355 downwards.
CAGGTATATACCCAGTAGGGAGATTGCAGGATCATATGGGAGGTCGAATTTTAGGTCTTTTCGAAACCACCACACTGTTTTCCACAGAGGTTGTACTAGTTTACACTCCCAACGGTGTAGAAGTGTTCCCTTTTTTACTGCATCCTCTCCAGCATCCGTTGTTTTTTGAGTTATTGATGATGGCCAGCTTGACCGGAGTTAGGTGGAATCTCAGTGTGGTTTTAATTTGCATTTCTTTGATGACTAGTGAAACAGAGCATTTTTTCATGTATCTGTTGGCTGCTCATATGTCTTCTTTTGAGAGATGTCTATTCATTACTTTTGCACACTTTTTAATGGAGCTTTTTTTTTTCTTTTCAGCATGCTTGAGTTCCTTGTAGATCCTAGATACTAGAACTTTGTCAGATATACAAATATTTTTTCTCGTTCTGTGGGCTATCTCTCCACTCTCATATGGTTTCTTTTGCTTTGATAAGTCTTTCAGTTTGATAAGATCCCACTTGTTTATCTTAGCTCTTATGGCATGGGCACTTGGGTTTTGACCAGGAATTGGTTGCCGGTTCCAATTTCTATAAGGGTGTCTCCTGCATTTTCTGAGGTTCTTATAGTTTGAGGTTTTACATTTAGGTCTTTGATCCATTTAGGGTTGATTTTTGTGTATAGAGATAGGTAGGGGACTTGTTTTAATCTTCTGCATGTGGTCAACCAGTTTTCCCAGCACCATTTGCTGAATAGGTTCTCCTCTCCCCACTGGCTGGTGGTGGAGGCTTTGTCAAAAATGAGTTGGTGGAGAAATGTATGTTTTGCTTCTGGAATCTCTGTCCTGTTCCATTGATCTGTAGGCCAGTTCTTGTACCAATACCAGACTGTTTTGATTATTGTAGCCTTATAATACAGCTTAAAGTCTGGGAGCATGATGCCTCGTGTTTTGTTGTTGTTATTGTTGTTGAGGATTGTTGTGGCTATTCGTGGTTGCTTATATGTCCATACTGAATTCCTGTATTGTCGTTTGCAGGTCTGAAAAGAATGCTGCTGGAAATTTAATGGGTACTGAAATAAATCTGTAGATTGCTTTGGATAGAATGAACATCTTAACGATGTCCATTCTTCCAATCCATGAGTATGGAAAATTTTTCCATTTGTTTGTGTCATCTTTTATTTCTTGGAGCAGTGTTTTGTAGTTTTTGTTGTGAAGATCTTTGACTTCTCTGGTTAGGAAGATGCCAAGGTATTTGTGGCCATTGTGAATGAGACTGTGCTTTTTATTTGGGTTTCTATTTGTTTCTTGTTGGTGTCTGGGAATGCGACTGACTTTTGCACATGCACTTTATACCCTCAGACTTTGACAAAATTCTTTATCAGTGCAAGGAGGTTTTTGACAGATTCTGTTGGGTTTTTGCGTTGTAGAATCATGTCGTCTACAAAGAGGAATAAATTAACTTTCTCTTTTCCTATCTGGATACCCCTAATGCCCATCTCTTGTCTGATTGCTCTAGCTAGGACTTCCAAAACTATGTTGAACAGGAGGAGTGAGAGTGGGCATCCTTGTCTTGTTCTGGTTTTCAGAAGAAATGGTTCCAATTTCTGTGTTTTCAGCAGTATGTTGGCTGTGGGGTGACTCATAGATGGCTCTTACCATTTTGAAGCATGTTCCATCTATGTCTAGATGTTTGAGGTTTTTTATCAAGAAGGGGTGTTGAATTTTATCAAAAGCTTTTTGTGCATCTAATGATATCAACATATGGTTTTTGTCTTTACATCTGTTGATGCATTTAATTACATTTGTATTCTTGCAGATGTTGAACTAGCCCTGCTTCCCAGGGATGAAACCTACTTGGTCATGGTGCATAATTTTTTAGATGAATTGTTGGATCCAGTTGACTTGAATCTTGTTGAGAATTTTAACATCTATGTTCATCAAGGATATTGGCTTGTGGTTCTCTTTCTTTGTGGGATCTTTACCTGGTTTGGGTATCAACATGATGTTAGATTCATAAAATGATTTGGAGAGAGTTCCATGTCTCTCATTTGCCTGGAATATTTTCAATAGGATTTGTATCAGCTCCCTGTATGTTTTGTAGAATTCTGCTGGAAAGCCATTTGGTCCAGGACTTTTTTTGAAATACAGTTTTCTTATGACATAATTGATTTCTTGGGTTGTTATTGGTATATTTAGGGTCTTGGAATGTTCTATAGGTATTAAGTCCATTTTGTCAAGTATCACGTTGAAGTTCTGAATCTCTGTGTTGACATTTTTTCTTGATGATCTGTCTAAGGCTGTCTAAGGTTGTTAGTGGGGTGTTTAAATTCCCAGCTGTGATAGTGTTAGGGTCCAATTCTTTTTAAGTTTACCTAGAAGCTGCTTTATGAAAGTTGGTGCTTCTGTGTTTAGTGCATATATATTTAAAATGGATATTTCTTGTTGATTGATTGAACCTTTTATCATTATGTAGTGATCTCCCATATCTTTTTAAATTTTTGTTAGCTTAGAGGGTATTTTGTGTGATATTAAGATTGTGACTCCTGTTGTCTTTTGTCCATTCGCCTGAAATTTTGTTTCCTATCCTCTTACTTTGAGTCTGTGAGTGTCCTTTCTGGTGAGATGAGGCTCTTGGAGACAATATATTGTTGCTTCATAGTTGTTCATCCCATTTGCCATTCTATGTCTTTTCAGAGATTCATTTATTCCCTTCATATTCAGGCTAATTATTGAGATGTTAGAATTTATCCCTGTCGTGCAGTCTTATAGAATTTGTTGTTGTTGCTGCCATTTGTTTGTTTATTTGCTTGTTTTCTTTCTTTTGATTTTTTGGTTGAGTCATGTGTGTTTTCGATCTTTTTTCTGTATTCTTGTGAAGTGTGTTGTTGTTGTTTTTTCTTTCTTCTGTGTTTAACACTTTCTTAAGTGTTTCTTATAGAGCTGGTCTGGAGGCAGCATAAACTCTTAGGAATTGAATGTCTGGGAAGGGATTTAAGTCTCCATCACTGATCAATCTTAGCTTAGCTGAGCAGTTAATTCTTGGTTGAAATTGTTTATCTTTGAGAATGTTGAAGATTTGGCCTCAAGCTCTCCTATCCTGAAGTGTTTCTGTAGACATGTCTACTTATATTCTAATTGGTTTTTCCCTGTAGGTAGTCTGACTTTTCTCTCTTGATGCCTTTAGGATATTTTCTTGTATATCTACTTCATGTAAGCAAATTACTATGAGTCTAGGAGTTGGTCTTCTCATTTGTTGTCTTGCAGGGGTTCTCTGAATCTCTTGTGTTTGAATGGTCACGTAACTGATGAGATGAGGGAAGTTTTCTTGGATAATTTCATGAAATGTTTGTTCCAGGGTGGTCTCTGTCTCTCTCTCTGCCTGAGGGATTCCAATTAACCTTAGGTTCAGCCTTTGAAATAGTCACTCATCTCTTGGAACTTTTGTTCTGTCTTTTTAAGCTTTTTGTCTTTGCCAGTTTGGTCTTCAAGCTATGAGATTCTTTCTCCTGCTTGGTTAATTCTCCTTTCCATACTTATCAGTTTGGTGTTTATTTCATTCACTGTATTCTTTATTGCTGTTATCTCAGTTATCAACTCCTTCATTCTTTTCTCTTGTATCTCTTCATTTCTATTTATTCTCTCTCTCTCTTTTTTGAGTTGGAGTCTCACTTCTTCACCAGGCTGGAGTGCTGTGGCACGCTCATGACCATCCCAGTGTTGACCTGCTGGTCTCAGGTGATCCTCCAACCTCAGTTTTCCAAGTAGCTGGAACTACAGGTGTGTGCTACCATGCATGGCTAATTTTTTGATTTATTGTAGAGATGATTTCTTGACAAGTTGTCCAGGCCGCTCTCAAACCCATGGGCTCAGGTAATCACCTCACCTCAGCCTCCCAAAGAGCTGGGATTACAGGCTGAGTCACCATGCCTGGCCTATTCTCTCTTTTAATATCTTGATATCTGGGTTTGTAATTTGAGATCAGTCATTCAAGGGGCTCTTCATTGTTTGTATTTTCAGTGACTGACCTCCCAGAGATCTGAGACTCATATTCTTCCTTTGGTTTTTCTTCGTTTGTGTTGGTTATCATCCCCCTTTTGTGCCTCTTCTTTAATTCTGTTGTTCAGTGATAGGAGAATAACTTTTATTTCTGTTTGCTCAATATCCTATTCTTTATGTGGATCCTCTGGCAATTCTGAGGTTGGACTAAGGGTGGGGACTGTGCTTTTTGCTGTTTTGAGATTTATTTAAGGAGGAAGCTATGATTCAGAAGCTATCTGCAGATTTCAGTATCTGCTGACAGGTGTGTGGACCCCTTGAAACCCACTTCCCACTGCCTTACAATCTGTCTATGCAGTAGTGGTGTTTGTTTGCCCCCTGAAAGCAAAATGAGATAAGAAAAGGGAAAATAATGGAAAACGGAAAGAAGAAGATGAAAAGGAGGTGGAGAGAGAGAAGAGGGAAAACAGACAGGCATACCAACTAACAAACAGAGAGACAAACAAAGATATAAAAAACAAAAAAGACAAAAACATACAGATAACCATACAAACAAACAAACAAACAAAAAAACCCCTGTGGTGTAGTCTCCCTCAAAAATACTCATATATAAACAGAAAATCTTTTAAAAAAACAAACAAAAACTAACAAACTAAGCAAGTACAAAAATGTAAACAAAAACAGAAAGAGAGAGAAAAAAAAGCTAAAATTAAAACAAAAACAAAAAAACAAACAAAAACCTTGTTCTCTGACTGTTTCTGTGACTCCAAATTCCTTTCATGTCTCAACTTTAGGGAGTGACTCTGGTCTTCAGCCCCTCCCCTCTGCTCTCAGTGCAGGCTGATAGTGTTGCTCTCCGTGTGGGTCATATACCCCATGGACTACTGTGGGAGGAGGATGGATCAGATCTGGAATCACCAAGCTGGAGTGCTGTGGCTGTCAAGTCTCCCACTCAGATCTGACGTGCTTGTGCCTGTTCCAATGTAGGGAAGGGGGTGGGGAGTGTCTGTTCTGTTTTAGATTTTAAATGGAATCCTGCTAAATGCAGTGTTATGCAACATACTTCATTTCCCCAACATTGTAAATTCGAGATCTAGCTATGCTGATACATACTTATGTAGATCTATGTCATTTGTTTGAAAATCATATAATATTCCATCAGGGGTATGTAACAAACTCTATTTGTTCTGTGTTTGGCTTTGAAAGTCTTAACTGCTAATTCCAGAAAGTGTATTGTGGGCTTCTTTTCCACCACTGCAGTCAATAACTGGTCTGACACCCTCTTGCTTAGCATAGTTCTCTCATTTACAAGCATTAGAACCATCAAACATGCTTGTGTTATTATGTATTTGTTCAAAAAACAAAGCCTAGTTTCTTGGTCTGTCTCAGTCAACCTCCACCTGTGGACTTGCTGGTGTGTATGAGAATTCATCCTTGATCAGGGTGGGATGCAGCTTTTGGCTCTTGCTGTCTGGTCTTCATGGTCTTGCTTCCTTCTGATTATCCTACAAGTCCTTGAAGCTCTGCAGAAGGAGGGGTGTTGAGGTAGGTTTGCAGGATGCAATTATTATTGCTGAAATTGAACCTCCACTTCCACCTATAACTCCATCAAGCATCTTCCCAGAAATGGTAATCCAGAAGCTTTCCTCTTTAGTTTTTCCATCTTTGTGAGTTACCAATACAATTAACACTTCACAGAAGAGTGTGGTCCATGGTGCTGACCACTCTAAGCAGAAAGAATGTACTAAAGTTCTGGGACTAGAGCTGAGTGCCTAAGTGGGTGCAGAGCTGAGCAGCCAGAGGGCTCTCCATGGGAGGAAGTGAATTGCAGTTAGACAAGGAAGAGAATTCCAAACTCTGGACAAATATCTCACTGGACACATAGAGATTCCCAACCCCTGGTGTCTTGAAGCCAGCAAAAAGAATCCAATAACAGCACAGAGAAAAGAACAGATTCATGACAAATCCAGCTACAGATACTAAGTTAGCCTAATCACTTCCATGTGAATTTGGAGTCATTCAAAATAAATCACAATAAATAAATGGGGTAGAAAATAATTTGAAATAATTGTTTTTCCCAAGGGTGATAGTTTTAAAAAGCAGAAATTAAATTGTTGAGATGAATATTCTGGTGCCAGAAGTCTCAAGGACCAGTCTCCCAGGCCGTGGGCAGGCAGGGCCATTGTGGATTTGTCTTGGCAGCCCCATCTCCAGAGGTCATAGCTTGGTCATGCTGCAGGCCACCACTGCTGTCCTGGCCACGTCCAGTGTACTCGTTGTCCGCCATCCTCTGTCCCTGAGATTGGCCAGGCCTTTGGCCAGAAGCCCTGCCCTGTAGAAGGGCATTAGGTACATTGCTGGGGGACAGCACAGGGTTGACTTGTCCATTCACCAAAATTTACAAATCAAGAAATTCCCAAAACAGGGTAACCCATTGCAAAGACTCAGCCATTAAAAAATTATTAACAAGCCGGGCTCGGTGGCTCAGCCTGTAATCCCACGCCTTTGGGAGGCTGAGGTGAGTGGATTGCCTGAACGTGCGGGTTCGAGACCCACCTGGGCAGCGAGACCTCATCTCTACAATAAATCAAAAAATCAACCAGGCGTGGTAGCGCATGTCTGTAATTCCGGCTACTCGGAAGGCTGAGGCAGAAGGATCGCCGGAGCCCAGCAGGTTGAGGCTGTGGTGGCTGGGAGTGGCCACTACACTCCAGTCTGGGTGACAGAGTGAGATTCCAACTCAAAACAAAAACAAAAACAAAACAAAAAAATTATTAACAACCGGTTCTACTACCTATAAATAAGTGGATTCTTTTCCTCAGGAAGTAATTAAAATAATTTCAGTGCTTTTCCTTTGATATAATTTAAACAGCAATGGGTGTCCTTTCAAATTCATTGTGTCCTCTCAAACTTATTAGCAGAATCATTTTCCCTCTCCCTTCACCTTCCTGTTGTAGTAACTCCCCCATGGGCCTCTAAGGGAGCCTCTCTTTTTCCCAGAGTACTGGTATCACTCGGTTTGTGGACAGGGGATTCTTTCCCACTTCTTGTTGCTGTTTAAACCAGGCTCCCTACCACTTCTTTAAAAAGCCCAGCTTTGAACCATGGCATCAGGTTGGATCACCTGCTGTCCCTCACTGTTGGGGCTGCTACCCCCAGCCGCTGCCCCACGTGAACCCTTCAGCTTTGAGCTCACTGGAGGATGCGCTCTCCAGTGGTTACTCACATTTTCCTTTTGGAAATTTCAATGTACTCATGATTCTCCCAACCCAAGACTTCCTCTCCTCTTCTGGCCTTGTTGCCACATCTCAGTCACTTGCTTTCACAGCATGATCATTCCCCACTTAGAGCCGGATCTCCAGGTTAGCAGCATCAGCAGCATCAGCAGCATCTGGGAGCTTGTTAGAAATGCACAACCACAGACTGGGCTTTCCTACTCAGACCTGTCTTTCTGTGAGCCCCACTGGTAACTTGTGTGCACATGACAAGTTGGGATGCGCTGGCCTAGATCTACAACTGGAACTTCTTCATGATCCCAACTTCCTGTATCTCACTCTCTGGGCCAAACCTCCCTGCTTTGCCCAGTCATTCCTTCTAATACTCCAGCCCAACAAGCATTTTGACCCCATTGGAACCTCAACTCCACCGACTAGATCGAGCACTCACTGCTCCTTCTCCTTGGCCAGGTGAAGTGCGCCACTCCAATGCACATATTCCTTCAACCTCATGATCTCCTGCTTCTTTGCATTTGCTGGAGACACTACTGCTGAAGTACTCATTAACTATGCCCCTCCATCCACATTGTGCCTGCACCTAGGTAGCCTAATATAGGGGAAAAAGAACCCATTGTGTCAGGTCTCATGTCAGCCATGACCATGAGCCTCACTTGGCCAAACACTGCATAGCGCTCATTCTGTACTTCTCTGGTCCATTCATTATTCCACTTTTTACATGAAGCCCACATCTCTCCTCCCCCCTCAATACCAGGACTTCCTCTCACTCATGACTTGCTCCTCACAATAGAGAAAACTGAAGCCATCAAAGGAGAACTGACTCTTATTTACATGTGGATACACACATGTGAGCATCCACTTCCTCCTTCCTGAGATGAAGGGCAGGCAAGTTCAATGGCATTCAGAACACAGAACCGTGCTGCACAAAACCCTGTACAAATCCAGTGGTGGACAAAAAATTTGACAATAAGCCTCCAAAAAATCAATAAACGTTATACACGTGAATCATTCTGCTCCTTACTCTGTCCAATCATATTTCCTGAACTTTCAGGATTAATGTAGGTGTAATTTCTTTTTACCTAACAGCGGTTCTCTGTGTCTTGTGTTCTACTCAAATATTTTTCTACGTGGGTAGATCTTGAAGACAGATTGTTCTTGAATGGAAAAAGCCTTCTAGTATATTTCAAAACTTCATTTTTCTTTTTTCTTTTTTGTGAAAGTAGGATTTATTGGGAGGACAGAAAAGTTCCCAGAGTGGGAGGGGACCCGAGGGGGTTGCCCCTCAGTTTTCATAAAGACATAATGGTGACATTGACAATAGAGAAAAAAATTTCTAGCACAAATGTTATGTTATATGAGGAACATATAGAAATTACTTTGACTGATGTACATAAGTAGAGGTTGGAATTGATGGCTAAAATTTACGTTTTTGTCAGGCTCGGTGGCTCAGCCTGTAATCCCGCGCCTTGGGAGGCCAAGGTGAGTGGATTGCCTGAGCCCGTGGGTTCGAGACCCACCCGGGTAACTTGGCGAGACCTCATCTCTATAATAAATCAAAAATTAGCCAAGTGTGGTAGCGTGCGCCTGTAGTTCCAGCTACTTGGAAGACTGAGGCGAAGGATCGCCGGAGCCCAGCGGGTCGAGGCTGCAGTGGCCGGGAGCATGCCACTGCACCCCAGTCTGGGTGACAGAGTGAGACTCCAACTCAAAAAAATAAAATAAAATAAAATAAAAATAAAATAAAATGTATGTCTTTATCTTCTCTGAATATTTAAGAGACTAAATCTTGAAACTGCAGTGCTGTTCTTATTTTATACTGTCCTGACAGCCAATGGGTAGGTCTGGCTGTGCAGAGTTTACATAGAAGCATATTTTGGATTTTAGAACAAAAAGCAATTGAGAGGTAGATTTAGAATTCTTAAATCAGTCATTCAAAGACTAAATGTTATTTTCTTGTCCTCTGATAATCTTTCTTCCGGTTTCCTAACAAATGACCTTATAGATAATAATTGCCTGCAGTTTGCCATCACCCTGAAGGACCATTCATTTCCTCTAACATTTCAGAAAGAAAAGTGACACTTTTCTCTTAGATGTAAATTTTCTCTTTTCTCTGCAATAGAGTCAAAATATACTTCTGTGTGTATTCCTGAACGTCTCTGCAAGCATTGTACTGACTTTTTGTCTGTTTTAATATTTTGAGAGAAGGCCAAATTTAAGCCATGCAAATTATTTTATTTTATTTATTTATTTGTTTATTTTTTATTTTTTATTTTTTTTGAGTTGGAGTCTCTGTCACCCAGACTGGAGTGCAGAGGCTGCTCCCGGCCACCATAGCCTCGACCTGCTGGGCTCCGGCGATCCTTCCACCTCAGCCTTCCAAGTAGCTGGAATTACAGGCATGCGCTACCACGCTCGGCTGATCTTTTGATTTATTGTAGAGATGAGGTCTCGCTGCCCAGGCAGGTCTCGAACCTGCGGGCTCAGGCAGTCCACTCACCTCAGCCTCCCAAAGGCGCGGATTACAGGCTGAGCCACCGAGCAAAACGTTTTTTTTTTTCAGATTAAGAACTCTTTATATAATGAGAATTTAAAATGGCCTTATAATAACTCTTTCACTAACAAAGTTATTTATCTTATTCTTTTTTTTTTTTTTATTGTAGAGATGAGGTGTAGCCAAGTTGTCCGGGCAGGTCTCGAAATAAACAGATGTTTAAAAAGATGTTTCTCAATTTTGAGACTGCAGTACCCAACGTGCCCTCATATTGGCCTTCACAGGTTGTGGTGACATTTTTGATGATCAGAATGGTGGGGTAAGGATAAAGGGGGGGTTTTCTACTGGAGTCTAGTGGGAATGCCAGGTATGCTAATGAACACCCTACACTGCATAGGACAGCCTCAAGAAATAATTATCTGGCTCAACATGCTATAGTACTGAGGTTGAGAAGTCCTGATATAAGTAGTCCATTTTACCTATGCACCACATTTGTTTATTTCATCACTTGTGGATGGATTTGAATTGTTTTCGGTGTTTGGTTAGAATAATTCTGCTAATAACATTTGCATGCAATTTTCCCCTGTATATAGGATTTCATGTCTTTTGAGCAAATAGCTAAAAGTGGAATAGCTAGATGTTATGGTGGGTATACTGCTAAATGTTTCAAAAGAACCAGAAATTTTATTCTCATCAACAGTGTATGAGAATCCCAGATCCTCCACATACTTCTCAGTCTTTTCAATTTTAGCCATTCTAAGAGGTGTGCAGTAATTGAGGTAACTCCATGTAGTATCAGTTTGTATTTGCTGACAAAAGACTTACCATTGTAATGCCCCATCCCAAGGAGTCCATGTTCTAATCCCTGCAACATGAATTTGTAGGCATATTATCTTAAATAGCTTAGGAAAATTAAGGTTGCAAGTAGAATAAAGATTGCTAATCACTGGTCTTCAAATAAGAAGATTATCCTGGAATATCTGGGTGGAGTGAATGTTATCAAAAGTGTCCCCAAAAGTGAAAGTGTGGGGCAGAAGAGTAGGCCAGGGTGGAATTGGATATTAAAAAGACTTAACCTGGCATCACAGTCTTTCAGGATAAAAGGGGACACAAGTCAAAGAACGTGGACAGCTGGTAGAAGGTGAAAAATGCAAGGAAAATGCTTTCCTAAACCTCCAGAAAGGACTGGTCCTACATTATTTTAATCCAGTGAGATTCTTATTGGACCTACAGAATTGCAAAATAATAAGTTTGTGTTGTTTCAATCCAGTAAGTTTGTAGTGATGTGTTACACCAGTAATGCAAAACTAATACAAAAACTGAACACACTGTCATGTCTTTATTCACTCTTTGTATATTTTATTGAAATGCATCCGAACCTCGTTTTTGTTGCTATGACGATTCTGGAGGCTGGAAAGTGCACGATCATGGTGCCAGCATCTGATGAGGGCTTTCTTGCTAAGTCATGCTCTGGTGGAAAATGGAAGGGCAAGAGTGGGTAACAGAGAGGAAGGGGGTGGGGGGAAGGGGGCGGGAAGAGACTGAACTCATCCTTTAATAAGGAAGAGACAAACTCTCACAATACTAGCATTAACCCATTAATGAGTGTAGAGAGTTCTCATGACCTAATCACCTTTTAATTGTTCCATATATTGATACTGTTGCAATAGCAATTAAATTCAGTAAAAGTTCTGAGGGGATTTTCAAACCATAGCAAATGTCTTCAAATCTTTGGCCCAATGATATTTTTTGTGCATATTTCTATTTATTTAACAACTTTATTGAGGTATAATTTATAAAACATTCATTTCAACCATGATAACTGTACAAATTATTGAGTTTTATCAAATTTTTAGAATTCTGCAACCATCATTACAACTCAGTTTTGAACATTTTTACCCCCCCTCAAAATCACTTGCGCCCATTTGAGTTAATTCCTGTTCCCAAGCCCAGTTCTGTGCAACCACTGATCTAATTCTGTTCCTATACATTTTCTGAACATGTTACATAAATGGAAACCCACTATAGGTACTCATTTAGGTCTGATTTCTTTCCCTTGGTATGTTTTTCAGGTGAATGCATATTGTTGCTTGATTCTGTAGCTTGTTTCCTTATATTGCTTAATGTATCACATTTCATTTATACAAGCACTTTTATTTATTCACTCACTGGTTGGCAGATATTTGGATTGCTTAAAATTTGGAGCTATTATGAATAACCCTGCTATGCACATTTGTTGAGTCATATGGTTATGTTTATATTTAAGATTTTAAAGACATTGTCAAACTGTCTCTCAAAGTGGAACCCTGTTGCATTTTCCACATAAATAATGTATGAGGAGTCCTGTGTTCTCACATTATTAACAGAACTTGTTGTTGGTTTTTTTATTGTAACACTTATAGTGAGTTTGGAATGGTATATCACTATGATCTTAATTTGCATTTCCCTGATGATAAAGGATATTGAGCATCTTTGCAAGTCACATTTTGTAATTCTCAAAATATTTCAAGTCTTCACGTTATTGATATAGTTGTGATCAATAATCTTTGGTGTTATTATTTTAATTGTTTGGGAGCATCACAACATGTGCTCATGTAAGAGGGTGGACTGAATTAATGAGTATATATGTTCTGACTGCTCCACTGATCAACCATTCGTTTATCTCTTCTTTATCTCTCCATAGCCCTCTCTATTTCCTGAGATACAACAGTATTGAAATTAGGCCAATTAATAATATAGAGTCACTCATCTCTTATTTTAAATCAAGAACTAGGATTAAATCCAGTGGGAAAGGCATATTGAAAGCCAACATAGGTTGAAAGCTAGGCCTCTTGAAACAACAGCCAAGTTATAAATGCAAAGAAAAAGTTCTTGAAGAAAATTAAAAGTGCTACACCAGGGAACACACAAATTATAAGAAAGTGAAATTGCTTTATTGCTGATATGAAGAAAGTTTTTATGGTCTGCATAGAAGATTAAAGTAGTCACAACATTCCTTTAAGCCAAAACCTAATATAAAGCAAGGCCCTAACACTTCCTTCAATCTATCAAGCCTGAGAGAGGTGAGGATGCTGCAGAAGGACTCTTTCAAACTAGCAGAGGTTGGTTTATGAGGTTTAAAGAAACACTAAATATGTTTACTTTTATATTACTATAACTATTTCCAAAATATTTATGATGTTGACTTGCATAGAACTAAGACTAGTTGAATCTTCCACGTGTAAATGTTGTACTATACTGATACTATTTGCTCTATTCGTGGTTTTCAACCTTGGCTGTGGGTGATGTAGTAACCCCAAATCTGAGAGGTCTTACCTGCAATATT
>NW_007253553.1:1682-28216 GCF_000164805.1 Carlito syrichta | reverse complement strand
ACTGCACTCCAGTCTGGGCGACAGAGTGAGACTCCAACTCAAAAAAAAAAAAAAAACTTACAGGAGGCACCGAAAGCGGCTGTTCTGAGAAGAATCTGTATCTTGGGACAATACAGCAAGTAGTTTTACAATAAAGCAAGTTAATTATTCAAGTTGCTACGTGGTATTTATAGGTACATTGATTAAGAGTGATGCCCACGTTGCTTTCAGCATTGTTCAATAACCTGCATCCCATGACTCATTACTGGGACTATGCATATTCTTCAGAGACCAGCCTTGGCCAGAGGCTGCTCCAGCATGCAGGTGGACAGACGTGGAGAAAATATTTTCTTCTGATTGCTTCTATTTTATTTGTCCAATAGGAAGAAGCTCCTCAACAAGAGTAAGCACTGGGGAGGAAGTTTTGGAGGTTTGCAGGAAGAGAAGCTGTGTAATGTGAAGTAATCTATGAGCATGGAAGCCTCACCAGACTAGCAAATATGTTAGAATTGTTGGGTCACACTGAAGGCCTTACTGAAGCTACTGGTCAAGAGTCAAAATGAGACCAACGCTTAAACACCCCAGGAGAGATCTGCTTAGCAAGAAATTCTGATTGTTTCTGTCATTAGATTCATCACCTAAAGCAGTCACAATAATCAATGTCTGAGGCTCACAGAGAAAGGAGCAGAGTTAAAAGTTGAAAACAAAACACAGCATCATTAAAAGCTTTGATGCAACTTTAAAAGCATGTAAACTAAAAATATAAAGAACATCTCCCCATGCCACCCCTCATCAAAGGGCAGCACAAAGAATCTCTTGCCTTGGCATGGGTGAATTTTCAGCCACACAGGGTAAGGATGTTGATGTCATGGAAGTTTGAGAAACCTGAAAGTGTGGAAGAGCAGGATGACACCGCAGGACCCAGTACGAAGAAGAGGGTCAATGTGTGGATGTTATGTCTCATCAACAAGAGCCTTCTGGACATTTCTAAAGAGACTGAATGTGGACTCTGTTTATTACAGACTGATGGATGCAGGCGGTGAAAAAAAGAAGTCTAAGCACAGTTCTTGATCTGGATGGTAGCATAGGAGAAACTCAGAGATTTAATGTACTAAGGAACTTGCCACACCATGGCAGACTTAAAGAGTAAGACATATGAGAAGGAATGTGGGTGGCCTCAAGATACTGTTGTTGTAACCTGGCTCACAACCCACAAAGAAACAGAAACACCACTCCTACAACTGTGAGGAATTGAGTTCCAACGGTTTAAATGAGATTGGATGCAGATTTCTCCCTATCACCTCCGGACAAGGGATCTACATGGGCAATATTTTCATTTTAGACTAGGCTTCCCTGAGCAGAGAATCTAGCCATCCTTGGAAATGTATGTTAATAAATGGGTACTGTTGCAAGCCACTAACCTTATGGTAATCTGCTTTATGCTCCTTTTGCTTTGGAAGGAGGAAGTGAGAGATTTGCCAGAGCCCACGGGTTGGAGACCAGACTGGATAACATGGGGAGACCTCATCTCTACAATCAATCAGTCAATCAATCAATCAATAAAATTAGCTGAGTGTGGTGGTGCACGCTTGTGGGTCCAGCTCTTGAAAGGCAGAGGCAGAAGGATCACCTGAGCCCAGCAGGTCAAGGATGTGGTGGCTGTGAGTATGCTGCTGCACTCCAGCCTGGGTGACAGAGTAAGACTCTGACTTTAAAAAAAAAGAAAAAGAAAATATGAATTGCTGGAGTCCAGCTCCTGCAGGGTCAGGGGTTCCTGGGGGTGAGACAGACTCGGTGACTGAAAAAAAAAGAAGAGGGGCGAGAAAGAAAAAGAGGGAAACAAAGAGGACTGGACTACTGTTCAAGTAGCAGAAACCCTTTATTGAGAAATACAGAGGGTTTTTATCCCGAAATTTTGCACAGACTCACATGTCTTCTATGTGAACACAAAGCCAGGTGCATGGGGGCATCCCCCACCCACCAGATGTTTCTTCAAGCATGAGGAAGAGCAAACCCAAATTTGTCTTTCTGTTCCTTATGCTTGGCTAATGTCCCTCAGAAGTACTAGTACAACTTCTAAAAATATTAATACCATTCTATCAATAGTAATCTATATTTTATTTTATTCCACACACTTTACCTATAACTAACTTTCCTAATGATAAACAATCTATTCCTAAACTTAACCCTAACACACACAATGGAACTTAAACAAAATGACTAAAACCAGTTCTTGCATAATATGGCCCAGTCCAAAGGTCATGCTGGGCTCTCAGCACTAGGGCTCTTTGATGTGACCCTGGTTTGAACCAGGACCTGTATGGAAGCCAAAATTGCAGTCAAAGGGAAATGGGAACAATGAGTTTCTAAGGTTAGCTTGTGTTCCTCCCGGTCTCGGAATTTTTATGCTTGAGCTAGCAGGAGTTTTTTCTGGCTGTAGTAGTGCCAAGCAGAAAAAGTAGAGGAAATGGGGTTAACAGCTCCCAAATGCATCCTAGTGGTCTCGGGGTCAACAGCCCTCCCTGATCCCTAATGTTCAGTGGGCCTCCATGGCTGGCTCCCAACAATGGATTATAATGCAATACTTTTTCAGGATGCAGCTTCAGTATGTGAATGTTTATTCACTTGTAAATTTTGTGAATGTACTGTGGTTCTACAATTTTAATGTGTATAAAAATGCACATACACAAACACACACACACATACACACACACACACACACACACACACACATAAATTTAAGATGAAACATAATACAAATGGAGTTGTGATGCTTTCTGTAGCCAGTGCACCGTCTCATCCCTTCTTGCTGCTGAGCTCCCCCAAGGCCTCTCTCCGTAATGACTCTCCTACTTTCAGATGATATGTGTGGGAGGGGGGAGGGCAGGGATGTCAGCTCCTGGGCCTTGATTCTGTGTACTTTTGCCTGTAGTGCTCAACAGCTGTGATGACAACCTTGGATTGCAGGTGTATTCAGCATTCAGAAAAAGGTTCACTTTTCATAGCGGAGTTTGTCCCAGAGAGAGAGAGAGAGAGAGACATGGAACACACTACATCCCTCTGGTTTTCATGAAAATTAATGTAGTAGAAATTTCCTTAACTCATCTATTTTCCTCTTAGACTATACTGTAAATGAAATGATGGATTGCTATCAAGAAGAGGTCTCATACTGTGAAATATATAATTATCTAAATGGCAAAGTGATTTATTTTTGGCTGAAATAGTAATAAGCAGCACAACTTGGTGATGGTGGAAAGAATCTCCCCTAGAAATATCACCTGAAGGATCTATGAAAAGGATTCTTTAACAGAGGTTGGGTGGTGCAGTAGAGGAAGCATTTGGTCTGAGTCCGAAGATGTGGATATCGAGTGTATGTGTGGGCTAGGGGATTATCTCCATGTCTCAAGGTCCCCATGTATTAATTAGGTTACTGGTCTAGAGAAGAGGTCACAATTACAGTTCGAACTGGCTCTTCTTCCTTCATCTTCTTTCTTCTACTCCCTTTTCCACCTCCAATTCTCCTTCTCCTCCTCTCCTCTGTTCTTCATCTTAAAGTCTCTCCTATGTCCACAGAAAATTAGGGACAGTTATAAGGTGAGGTAGTGGTGAAGGGTAGTATGGTTCCTGAGCAAATGGGGGAAGTACTCCTTCTGCCAAGCTCTGGTTCCTTCTTAGATTATGCACAAAAATTTAAGATGGTGTTGGCCACAGCAAACAGATCCTAGACCTGAATGTCTTTCATAGTCTACCGTCTGCAAATCCTTTGGTCATACAGTCTCCTGGGAGTCCTTTCAGCTATCCTAGGTTATAAAATATGTGGACATTTTAGGGACAAGAAGAGCTCAGATTCCTACCTGAAGCTTTTGTCTTTTCCTTTACTGAGAAAAGTTCAACAAAATATAATCATTTTCCCAGAAATTACTGGTGCTAGTTACTCTGTTTGGTTCATGTTCCTTTCCAAGAAGGATAAGAATGAATACAGATTCTTTAAGATACATTTCCCATATATCACTTCTGTAGAAATATTTTTGCCCACAAAACTTATAGAAAGTAGAAAGAAAAAGATTTAAAAAAATTCATCCAGACGACAAGTTAAGGAAAAAAAAAAAAATCTTAGACCAAAGCCCTCTGTCACCCATATTGCTTTTATCAGGATGAATGACTTAGTCATGTTTTACTATGAAAACACTAGTATTTCCTGAATTTTTCTCTATTTTTCTAAAAGTTACATAACTTTACACCTTTCCCTTTTTCTAGTTTATACCTTTTTCTGGGTTAAAGAAGTTTCATCTTCTTTAATGATACGGTTTAGAAATATTGATTGATCTGTCCAAAGAGGAAGTATCATTTTCATGATTAGGGTCATGTGGATGTGGTGTTCACAGGTACATGTTGACATATTCTGATTATGAAATATAATTGAGTGGATTTGAGAGAACATTCAAGGACACTGTCCATAATTCTGTGATTTAATAACATAGCAAGGCTGGGCTCGGTCACTCAGCCTGTAATCCCAGTACTTTGGGAGGCCAAGGTAAATAGATTGCCTGAGCCCATGGGTTCAGTCCGGGCAACTTGGCAAGATCTTGTCTGAACAATAAATCCAAAATTAGCTGGGCGTGTTAGTGTGCATACTTGAATTCTGGTTACTTGGAAGGCTAAGGCAGAAGAATTGCCGGAGCCCAACAGGTCAACGCGGGTGACCATGAGTGTGCCACTGCACTCCAGCCTGGGCGACAGAGTGAGACTCCAACTCAAAATAAATAAATAAATAAATACATAGCAAGAAAATCTCATAATGTAACAGTTTTCAACATCTAATAGTGATAATTGTGTCAAAGATATTGTCTGCGTATATTTTATTTTTCATTAAAAACAGATATACCCAGAGATCACTCATATCCATCTGCTCACTCCTATTTTCTTAGAGAAAAGACCATATTGCTGTCATACCAATGAGTAATCTAACATGTTTAATCAGAGACATATATTTGACATCTGCTTATCCTGATTTTACCAAGTCATGGGTGGCAGGATTTTCATGAACAGTGAGAAATGGGTGGTCTGAAATAAGTGCACAAATTGGAAAATATTAGGTATATAATGACCTTTATTATATTAAATGTATATATTTTTAATTTAACCTATGTTAAAGTGCTAATTTCCAAGTAATTTCACTGAGACAATGTATGCCTCAAGCAACAATTAAGTGGCATGTTTTCTAATATGTCAAAGCTATCTTCACCAATTTGTCTTTTTTGTCACTATGTAATGAGTACAGAATAGAGCCTGACTGCCTGAATCTTGGTAAATATACATTTCTTGGACTTTTTAAGAAAAGGAATCCTAAATAGCCCAACAGTTTAAGCTTTATGTTAGCTGAACATTAAGATTAGGGGTTTGTCATATTCTGGAAACATGTGTGATACCATTTGAGAGCACTGATATCTTTTAATGATAAGATAAACAATATCATTTCATATTTTTAGGTGGTAAGTATCAATTTGTCAGTAGATGTAATTGAAATAGTGCCAGGAATAGAATTCATTTTGTGAAAAAGTTTCGTATGTTTGATAACGGGGCTTATTTTATGTAAAAATAAAGCAAACCTCACAACCTGACTCACGCTGTTGCATGCAAAATAATGTGGAGGTTACACGGCCCCAGGGAATGCGTGTGCATCAGGTGATTTTCTGCTGGGTCATTTCTCCTAGAGTCCATTTGCCCAGGACTCGCTTCTTCAGGTTTCTAGAGTTAAGACTTCAGTTATTTTGAGTGCAGGACTTGTGCCCAACCAATCAGAAAATATGGCCTCTGATGCCATGACAAGGTTATCACTAAAATCAGACAAATAAGGTGTTTTCCCTCCTTAGATTCTGGCAGAGTTTCGCCTGTTTTCGAAGTTTGTCATTGTCTAAACTGTGGGTCAGAGCTCAAGCTAATAACATTATAAAAGAACAGAAATACAGAAACACATCCACAGGGGACACTACTGATGGTCTCCCTCTCTTGTGCTCCAAAATTGTTAAGTGTGCTCAGATCCCCTAGGAAGTGTCTGTCCCTGGGAGGTTGGTCAAAGGATTTGAGGTCTCTGAGAGAGATCTCTGTGGAAGGTCTGTGTATGAAACCTCTTTGTGGGAGCTCTCTTGGTGTGAGTCCTTACCAGATGTCTCTGTTATCTCTTTCAAGTGTCTCTGTGTTATCTCTGTCCAAGTGTTTTTGTAGGAGTCTCTGCCATAGGTCTCTGTGTGGATCTCTGTGGGGGTTCTCTCAGCTGTGGGTCTCAGGCCTCCTGGGGTCCTGTCAATGCTGAGCCAGCCTGAAGCCCACCTGGACACCAGGCAGAGACAAGAAGTGGTTCCAGGAGCAGCATATGGGGACTATGCCTGCTCCTCCCCCAGCTGTCTGCAGGGTCCCCCAGGTAGGTTGTGCAAGGCTAGGGACAGGCCCACCTCAGTTGTCATCTGCCTCTGTGGCCCTTCCAGGCTCAGAACTCTCCTAGGCAGGCAGCTCCTGAGTGTGGAAGCCTCTGGAGAACTGGCTCCTGCCTGCTCTGTGGATAGCGCTGGAGGAGGAAATGCAGTGGAGGGAGGGAGGGAGGTGGGGTCACCTGTGCCCACTCCACCCCCGTGTAGAACATCCTTTCTGCCCTGCATGCTCAGATCACTCTGAGGCCTCATCCCCTACTGGCCTCTGGGCAGGAGAGGCCCAGGCATTGCAGACTCAAATGTGACCAGGCTGTGTAAGGGTTCCCCTACTGTGAGTCCCATCCTTTGTCCAATCCTCCTTTCCAGAACTCCAGAGGTGATGGTGCAGTCTTGTCAGACACATCGTTAGAAAATTAAGTTACCACCCCCAATTCTTCTCCCACATCCCACCTTCACCCTTTAGGGCCCCCATCAGTAGCTCCTATGCAGGGTCACACAGAGGGGAAGGCAGAGGTCCTGGGACCCCTACTGGCTCCAGCCCACACCCAGGGGTTGGAAGTCCTCTCCTGGCTGCTGTGCTGGAGACCGAAGTGGGTAGAAACCAGAGGGAGTCACTGCAGTGTCATCAAGGCTGAGCCAAGAGGATTGGCAGAGCTTAAGTCCATCCCAGACCTATCAGGTAAAGAAGGGGCTCCCAGGTGAGCCAAGAGATCCAGGGGGCAAGAGATCCTGGATTCTCAGCTTCTGAACCCAGGGCCAGCAGGGCATACAACCCATACTTCCAGGCCCACTTCAGGACTGTAAGGTTGCTTGGTGGAGACATTCCTCCAACCCACAGGGAATTCGGCCCTGCGAGGTCTCTGCAAACCCATCCCCGACACAAACACAAAGGTCAGGGTAGAAGGAAATCCAGGAAGTTGGGGTAAGCCTGATGTGGGGTGGGGTCTCCATAGGGTTTTCTGGTCCTGACAAGTCCTGAAGGCTCTCTGTCATGACCCAGTTGTGAGAACAGGGTGCAGTAAGGGAACCAAGGTGAAGCGGGGTCTGCAACGCCACTGTCAACCTCCTCCATGCCCTGGCTCTTTTGGAAGCCTTGCTCAGGAAGAGTAGACGGTGACCCCTTTCCCAACCCAGCAAGGCACAGACAGAAGCCACCACCTCTGCTGGGAAAAAAAAACATATATTTGGACATAATGCACATCTTTGTAGGAAGAAACCATTAGTACAAGAGGATGTGCTCATTTGTGATAAAACTGCTTTTCTCCATATGGACTTATTTTTTTCTGGGAAAAGCCTTCTCTACCGGAAGAAATGTGACAGACCTTATCTGATTTACCAGACAAGACACAACTTTGAAGATGGTATGTGGGGTGACAATGAAGGTGGTCCAAAGTTCTTGCCACCTTTGGCTCATGCAGGCTGGGACCAACTGGGGACACAGACTCCCTGGGCAGTGAGGTCCAATTTCTGTCCCTGTCTTTGATCCATCTGTTCTTCGTGGGGGTGGCTTGGGGGCTGCAAGCTGTATTACTCATCCTTCTTTGCTTTGGTTGAGAGGGACCCTTGTGGTAGTGGGAACTCCCATATAGCTGGGCTTGGAGCTCCCCTTTCTGCCAATTTATCTCCAAGGTTCTACGTCCATGCACAAGCCCCAATTTTTCTAACAGGATCTCTCCAACACGTTTAATGATTGTCCAGACTTCTTCAGACCTGCTATTCATAAATAATATCTGGTTCCGGGCAGTGGCTGATGGGTGCTTGCCTTTGGGCAGGGAATCTTCCTGCCCTTGCCATTTTTTATTGAGGTTAAGATACTGCGGATGGGAACCTACACTTTTCCAGCGGCTTTCTGGAGGTGTCTGTCCCTTCTCTGGCAAGAGCTGGACATATTTGCTTCCATGAGTGTCTCCTATTTCTCTGACAGGGACAAGGTGACTCCTCCCACTGACTTGGGAGATTGTGGGTCTTGCAGACCTGTTCTCCTGATCCCCAGCTTTGGGCACCCCACTACCCTCTTTTCTGTCAGTAGGGCCCAGTATCTTGTTCTGACTCTTCCATGGGGCCTTGACTTTGTGGTTCCCAGTCTTCCATTGCCCTTGACTGCTCCCTCCCTTCCGCAGGTGCTCACAAAGCCCCTGGGAATCTGTTCCATTCCTACTGGATACAATTTGGGAACCAGAAAAAGGGTCCCAAGAGGACAGAATGTCTGTGGCAGGAAGCATGTCCATGCAGCAGCCTTGAAGGAATAGGCCAGTGGTGCAGTCTTTCAGGAGAACACCAGAGGCACAGCCTGGAGGCTCCTTCTCTGGCTTTACCTTCGCAGGGAGCTCAAATTTGCTGATAACTTGTGCTTTCGGGCATAGCTCTCCTGGATCCTGAATGAAAGCCGTTCTAGAAAATGGGGGCCTTTTCCTGGTCCCCAGAGATCCTGAACCTCTCAGATCTACATTCATGTTTAGGGAGTCTGCCATGAAACTTGTTCCCAAGGTGACATCCTTAGCAGCAGTCTTGTCCTCCTTGGCCTCCACTGTCTCCATGGGGTCTTCAACCCTCACAGTCTGGGACCCTATGCTGAGCTCTGGCATTGCTCTGCTATGGCAGGGTTTTTGTGGGGATACCTTCTTCCTCCCCTCCCATAGCTCCTTCCTGGCCACCGGTGAACTTAGTCTCAGCTCTGGGCTGGCTCTCCCTGTTCCCTGGAGTATCTTACTGTGCCAGATTCTACCTACAAGGCAGCATGGGAGGGACTGAGAAGGCCATCTGCCCTCCTGTCCAGTCTGAGGGACCTCTGAGCTGTCATGGGTGTCACCAGATGATTTTCCTAGCAGGACACCCTGGTTTTCCACACACGCAAGTTGTGGGGCAGAGAGAGGACTATTTGGGATAGGGACTGACTTTTTTGTCGTCACCTTTCCTCCTGGACGTTTCTGAAGTGGTTCTCTTAAGAAATTGGCAGCCTTGGCTATGGAATTGGCCCCAGATTCACAGGTGGCCCAGGAGGGAGAAGTGGAGTGTGGAAGAGGTAGGGGCTGAGCTTCACCTAAGTGGAGACTGATGGGCTCCAGGGACTGGAGGTTTGCATTCCACTTGTGCCTCACCTGAAAACTTGTAAGATGTTCTTCCAGCATCTGTTGGGTGCAGGGATCGAGGAAGGAAATCTCCTGAAAGGTGTTCACACTTGGTTTCTGACACCTCCAGGATGCTAGATTCCCAGTTTTCTTTTGGGTGTCACGCTTGGGAACAGCATGGTTGACAGTAGGCCAGGATTGACTCTCGCTAACAGGGATCGTGCCCTGTTTGAATTCCCTCAACTTACTATCCACATGGACTTTCAGGGATTTTTCCCAATGCTTCTTCTCTAAGTCCATGGGTAAGTCATTCCCTGATTCATATTTCTGGGGCCTCCTGAAGTCACTTCCCGACTCCTCTTTACCTTCCTCCAGAACCTTCACTGAGGTGACTCCTGGACATCTGCATGAATCTTCTGGAATTCTCTCCATTTCTTGATCTTGATCTTGGCTTGGGTCCTGGTCTGGCTGTAATCTTAAGGAAGGCTTCCCAGAGAACATTCCAAAGTGCCTGGACCCCATCTTCTGCACATCTTTGGTGCTCTCATCTGCAAGTTTAGAAGACTGGGAGGACAGGGGGACCTCCTTATTGTCTTTTACCTGAGACTGACACCTCCTTTGGAATTTGTCCTGAGGCTGCATAGGTTCCCCAGGTGGCTGGGAGCTGCGGGGAGGGCCAGACCTGTGCTCATCTTTGATGAAACATCTTTGAATGTGCTGCTGCAGTTGCCCTTGATGCTCAGGGATGATGGCAACTCCAGGAAGGTTGGAGGCTGACTTGGGTCTCTGGGAGTGTGAAGTGCCCCGAGGAAGGTGGGGAGTGGGTTGGCTAAAGCCTGCCTGAGAGTTTTCGAGCAGAGAGGGTAAAACCCTCTTCCACTTCAATCTCTTCTGCAAGGGGCATTCCAGATGCTGATTTTCAGTTGGGATGATGGACTGTGCTTTCTCCTGGTATGTAGGACAAGCTGTTCTACAGGACCTACTCTTGGGTAGAGATGAGCTCGGTACATTTGGGACAGAGCATGAGGAATGAGACTCAGCCTGGATTCCAGCCAGAGGTGGAGAATGGGACTGAGGCTGGGTTTCAGTCAAAGGTTGAAGTTTGGCCACAGGAGAAGGCCAGCATTGTTCTTGGGAAAGTTCCGAAGGCTCTTGCTCCTGGGTTGGAACTGGGATATAACTAGGGACTTCGTTGAAGGTCATAGCTCGTGATTTTTTTGAGGCAGCTTTCCTAGAAATCCAGGCAGTGGCCACCAATGACTCACTGTGCAGAGAGGGGAGACCCCAGAAGAGCTGGCTGCATTTTTGCCGTAAATGTTCTCCTAAGGCCTCGGGATCAGAGAGCTGCTGAGAACCAGGTAACTGCTGTGGTTTAGTTGCCATGTTCCAGAAGGGTTGTGGAGTCATAGTGGCTCGTTCCTGGCTCAGTAACTTTAACATATTCTCCAGACTCAAGAGGTAGTCTGACCCCTCCTTTTCTTTCTCCTTCCACAACTTCAGCTCTGCTTTCTTGCAGATTAGTTGCTCCAGCAGCTTCTGAACATCAGGGTTGATGAAACTGTGGCCACCAGCCTCCATTTGCCTGGGTTGGGGGTCATCCCAGAGCAAAGCCTCTGGTGAGTTGTGAAAAAGTCGCTCTTGTTGGGAATTGTCCTGTGACCAGATTAAGGAGAAGAGGACCTTTGCAGTCTCCCACCACCAGGAAAGGATCAAAATGGTTCGTTCAAGGAATGAGATGGCAGGCACTGCACAGATGCTCCCTTGACAGGAGCTATCTAGGGCAGTGCCCAGGGGGATTTTCTTCAAATCTGACGTGCCTCTTTGAGGTTCTAGTGACATGGTGGAGGCCAGAAGCAGAGAATGCTCAGCCAGAGGAGCTGGGGAAGCAGATGGTGACAAGCTGATGGGAGAAGCATCCTCCACATGCTCCTTATGCGGCTGGTGGGCTCTGGCAGACACTGGTGTACACGCTTTTACCAAGGGGTCTTCACAGATGTTCTGACGAAGGTCTGCTATACCAGCAATCTTTGTCAGGTGGCTGCAGGAGACATGAGGCACAAGCTGCAGCCAGGAGTGGTTAGGGCCAGGAGGCCCAGCAGGGTGGGCACTTGTGGCTCCTCCACTTCCTCCATGCTGACTTCACAAAGCTCTGCCTATCCTTGGCCCCAGGCCTTTAGTCCCACCCAGTCCAGTCCCATAGTCTCCTCCTCCCAGGTCAGCCCCAGGCTCTGGGGTCACATCCTAGGATCTGGTGGGGGAGAGGACAAGTGAGAGAAGGGAAAAGCCCCTCACCTTTGCAGATGGAAAATCAGGTCCCGAGCCTCCTCCAGCTCCCTCAGGCAATCTCTACAAGCTGGAAATCAGGAGAGAGGGTTATGGTGGTGAGGGAGGAGCCTGGAGATCTCCCAGGAGGCTGAGTGGATGTCCCTTTAGGGGAGAGCTTGGAGGACTAAGCCCTGGAGCCCGAGTATCCAAGTCCAGAACCACATGGCCTAATAGTGATAGCAAAGCTGTGATGGGGAGTGTATCATCATTTACAAAGTGCTTCCACACCCATCTCCCATGGTCTTCACAGTTGCCCCAAGTGGGGAATGGACAAGGGTTGTCTCCTAGACAAATCAACCTTAGCTGAGTTAAACAGTTGTCCTCATGGGCCTAGAGGACTCCCTCACATCCAGGCAGCCATTGGTCCCTTACCCCTACATAACCCCTCTTGAACAATGACTACTTCCTGGCCCATCATGACTTCATTCCAGCATGGAATCTGAGAATGATCCTGGTTCTTATTTCCTTCCCCAAAGTTTTTCCCTCAGCCCTCTGCAACTGACTTCCTTGGAGACTCATTCCTCAGGAACAGACAGAATGGTGTTACCTCTTCAACTTTACCTTTCAGAGTGTTGTTGTTCTTTCTCCTACTGGGTCTCCCCCTCATCTCCATTTGACACTGAGAGACAAGAAAGAGGGAGGAGCTGGAAAGAGTTCTCAGCTTTTTTTTCTAGACAAGCTGCAGACATGTGGAGCACGGCTTTCTACATTTATCTCACAGAGCTTTTTTAAAAACGCAAGGAGGGATTTTCTATGTGACATCCACCATGGATGCCCTTAGTCCCTGTTCTTTTCAGGAAACAGACACAGACCTACAGGCACCTCTGAGCTCTCAGGTAGGATTTTGCTTTCCCAGGAGACCAGAGGCAACTCCAGGCTCTATCAGAAGCTCTCAGGGACTCAGCACAGCTCTCTGATCACCCCATACAGAGAAGTCTGAGTCCTGAGACACCTGCCACGGGATGGCGACTGGTGAACCAAGGTTCAGGCCTATGATTCCACAGATATCTCAATCCTCTCATTACCCAGTCCTTCCCCTGAGTCCTGGTCTTTGGTTCTCCCCCTGGATGGTCTGAGAGCACTCTAACCTCTGCCTTCCTCACCTGTCCCAAGAAAGATAGTGAGATTTCCCATCCCAAGAGTGTCTCTAGCTGATTTGGAAAAGTGAAAATAAGAACAAGGGGAAAAAAAATCATTCTCTTTTGGGTCTGGGCTGAGGATTCCTTACCCTCCTCTTGCTCTTCTTCTTCCCTAGGTGGTGGTGTGGGTCGACTACCCAAGGCACAGGAAGGTTAAGACAACATCCATTGCCCAGGGAGTAGAGATGAGGCTCAGCCCTTTATCACTAACGTTTTCTAACGTTAAGACAAGATTCTCCATCTGAATCTCAGAGTTGCCCTAGAGCAACTGAGCCCTGGGCTTCCCCTTTGGGACTAAAGACTAGGTTCCAGGCCTACATCAGAGCTGTGGCTTCCTCATCACAAAGAGCTCCTGAGGGTGGGGGAAGGGCAACAGGGACAAGAGGCTGAAGTTTGGCCCCTCCTGTACCATTCAGCCCTGAAGAGCCTTCCACTCTCCTGGGCCTTCTAGATTCCTCCACCCCCACCTGCTCAACCTGTCACAAACTGACTTTAGTCTGTTTTCTGTTTTTTCACTCTGGAACCCAGGCATTACTTGGTTCCTTTTATCTCTTGGAGATCTGGGCTTGAGCCCACCAATTTCATAGATGTTGAATGTATCACCTTCTCCCAGGAATTTTGGTTATTTTCTAGAAATTTTACTCTCAGAATCTCCTCTATTGTCATAATTTTCCCACACAATAAGTTTTCTACTGTTTTCAAGCCAGAAGAATAACTTTATGCTTATTTTATTTTGCTAATGCTGATATTTTGTTATATTTTATGTTAACTTTTGTCTTCAATCAGACAGTGGACTGACACAAAAATTCAAATTAATATGTTATTTAAAATTCACAAAATTGAATAGATATGCAAATATAAATAATTAAACCTCCAAATGATATTTTTTTATATTAGGAATATTACTGGCCGATTAACTCTTTCAACAGAGAGACAACAGAAATGAAATTTAGCCAAAACTGAAAACAGACAAGACTTTATCGAAACTTCCTGTTTGAGCAGAAAGGGAGCCAGCGTATTGACCAAAGGGATTATCTAGTTGTTTCCCAAATAAAGAAAAAGGCAAACATTTTCAAAAGATCTCAGGGATGTGGTGAATTCCTCATCTTCTGTCAAGTTTGCTTATAATTGTGCAGGGGTCTGGAGGCTCACGTAGATAGATGCTCATCTCAATATAGCACTATATAAAATTAAGTTTGTAGTACAGTTCTATATAATCCCTGCCCTTTGTTACATATAATGTATTCCCTTTGTTGCATGCTTTCTGACTATGGGTTTCCTTCTGCCCCCCCTTTTAAATATCTCTCTTTACATCAACTGCTGGGAAGCTAGAGCAAGGAGCTCGGCCTTGAAGATGTATGAAAGACAGTAGCACGGCATAATTCCAAGGTTATCAGAAACCTTCATTCAAAAGTCCTTTTCACACACTCTCCTAAAGAAGCAAGATGGGATTCCAGCTGATAATAAGTTTTTTGTTTTTGCTATTTGCTGTTGTTTTTTTTTTAAGAAGAATCAAAGAAAGTCAATAATTGTGGATGAAAAAAGTCTTACAACAGCCATGGTTAAAGACACAATTGGCGAGAATTGATTATTTTGGTGTCAAACAAAAATATAATAGTCATAATGATTGCATATATGTCTTAGTATAGAACATATACTGTAATATGATTCTATGTATATGAATATACTATAATAATTACTACATATGTCTCATATATGTTATATACTAATATATATAATACATATGTTATATAATATATATCACATATACTAAGACATATGGAAATTTCAGAAATCTCACACTTTTGGAATACATATTATAAATACAAATATATAAATATAACCCCATGAAAGTTAAACATAATTTTGTACTTCACAGTGCTTCCTATATAATTTTAAAGTACCAAATAAGCCTAGTATGTCTCTCCTGGATTTTAGGGGACCTAATATCTGACAACAGTTTGTTTAAGATTTAAAACAAGCCCGGGCTTGGTGGCTCAGCCTGTAATCCCAGAGCTTTGGGAGGCCGAGGTGAGTGGAATGCCTGAGCCTGTGGGTTTGAGACCCGCCTGGGCAACTTGGTGAGACCTCATGTCTACGATAAATAAAAAATTAGCCGGATGTGGTAGCGCACGCCTGTAATTCCAGCTACTTGCAAGGCTGAGGTGGAAGAATCGCTGTGGCCCTGCATGTTGAGGCTGCAGTGGTCGCTCTCATCTGGGTGACAGAGTGAGACTCCAACTCACAAAAAAAAAAGACAATTTAGAACTTGGAATTTTGATTTTGAAAAGCTTATCACAGGTCACGATAAAACAGTCGTTCAATTAGCCAAAATTATAATTTAAAGAATTCAAAGCAAAGCAAAAAACTTTACTCTGTGATAGAGAGGTTTCCCAAACAATAAGGCCTAATAAAGACAGCATGAGGCCAATTAAATCTGTTTCTCTCTCTTCACTCCTTTTTTTCCTGCAGTTTACTCCAAAGGTGAACAAAAAGATTTGAATGTTAAGGCAAATTTTAATAAAATCTTACAAACAAATCTAATTTTAATCTACCCAATTTGATTATAAGTTAAGATTTTTATAAAGTTTTTTAACCTTTTACAAGTTTCTATTAAAGAACAGAATATTGCTCCAGGAAAAGCCTGCCATTTTGACACAGGGGCCTAGATGCTGATTTTGCATCAGTGTGCTTTTGATATTAATGTTTAAGTTATAAACAAACTCTAAATTCATTTTATTCCTTAAAATCATCCCTTACAGTCAGGTGTGGTGGCTCAAGCCTGTAATCCCAGCACTCTGGGAGGCCTAGGCAAGAGGATTGCCTGAGCTCAGGAGGTCTGAGACCAACCTGGGCAACTTGGTGAGATCTTTTCTATACAATAAATCAAACAACAAGCTAGGTGTGGTGGTGCGCACTTGTAGTTCCAGCTATTTGGAAGGCTGAGGTGGGAGGATCACCTGAGCCCAGCAGGTCAAGGCTGTGGTGGCTGTGAGTGTACCACTGCACTTCAACCTGGGAGACAGAGAGAGACTCCAACTAAAAAAAAAAAAAAAAAAAAAAAAAAGATTCCCTGCAGATATTCAAGTGTTGCAGGCTAACAGAGAGACCATGACACCTAGGTTATCTTAGGAGGTAATGGTTTATTAGCACTCTCGCGACTCAACAGGCTAATGCTCTAAGGCTGAGAAACCCAGAGTAAAAGGAGAGGGGTTTTATCTGTTAGTTTAGGCAAGGGAGGGGGTCAGATTTATGGCTATACATTTTTCTTTGGACTTTGCAAGGTGGTATTTAGCAAAATCAGATTTTCAAAGAACAAACTGTCTCCAGGGTAAGACAGCAGGGGTTGTAAACCAATAACTTCACAAAGAGAGGATGTAGGGGTAAGGTTGTGAATGGATTACTATCTTGCATTTTCAGAAAAGTTACCTTTGGCTGTTTGGTTTTCTCAAGCCCATGTCTAGCAGGTTTGGGAGCTTGCAGGTTGATTTTTAAAAGGAATAATTTTAACTGTTTTTAGCCCCTCTCTGCCACACAAGTAGTGACTACATACATGCCACTGTTTTCTCAAGAAAGGTTTAAGAAAATGATGCCTCAAATTAGGACATTATGAGGAAGTGCCAGCTTTCGGTATTTCTCTCAGATATAGCAAGGAACCTCACATTGCTGCTAAGAAAAGCCAAAACTCAAGGAATGCCACTTTGGTGTCTTGTAGCTGTTCAGAGGAAACCAGCCCCTCTCTGCCTGCCTTGTGGGCTAATTTCCCAGGTACTTACTTTCAGACAATGGCTTTGAGGCTGCACAGGCCAGTGCAGAAGTCATTCCTCCAAATAAGGATGTCAGAGTGATACCAATGAACATGATCAGTGAGTCCCCATTTCAGGCTTTCCCACATAAGAAAAGGTCCTGTCAGGCCCTCAGGGACCAGGCTTCTCAAAACAGAACATACATTACTCCTTATGAATGTTCACTGAAAGAATGAAAAGTCAAAATGGAGCAATTTTAGTCATAGTGGCAGCCATTTTAATACTGCATAGCTTTGTCCTTCTTTCTCAGAAACACACCTTATAATCATTAACAAGAAACAAAACCAATTTCCATGGGTGTAGTTTCTAGACAATCACTTCTAACCCCTAGCAAGTTCCTACTTAGAAATCTTTCTAAGTATTTACCTACCAGCCATGGAAGCCAGGGCTAAACCAATTTATGGTAATCAGTCTCCTGTGACTGACCACCAGACCACCTGCAGTCATGAGACTGTAAGAGGTGATGAATTGTGTGGAACCTGTGTGAAACCTTACATATTAAGTGTGATGAATTATGTGAAATGTAGTGAAACTATAACCTCATATATTAAGTATGCTGAAACTGTGTGCTGTGACCTCTCCCCTAAAACTTAGTAATTCTTGGAAACCCTGGAAAGAATGCCCTGCTTGGAAGCCCCAAGTGGCTATGTTAGATAAGCTTTTTCTGCTTCTGTAACCCCCTCTGGCAGTGTGTAAGTGTTGTGCGATAAGCCCCTTTCAAATTCTGGCGGGCTTTTCTCTGTTTGAATTGTGGCAGGCAAGCCCCTCTTCTGGTGGGCTTTGTGTTGTTCGAATTTGAATTATAATGGCTTTGTGGATTAGGCAGGCTTTTGTCTATTTAAGAAAGGCCCCTGCCACAGTGTGGGGCCCTCGCCTAGAGACCTGCGAGTCTGGTGGGCAGCCCTGGCCAGTAGAACCCGGCTAATAAACCTCTCTCTTGGTAAATTATGTGTCGGTGCCGTGAATCAAATGCTCGGACCCCACATCATTTGGTGCGTTGACTGGGAATTGAGTGCTTGACATGGTCCTTTATGCCGACTGGCCTTGTGAGCCTGCTAGCCTGTAGACTTGTGATGTTCGTTAGCACTGGAGCAGCTGGCTGTCGGACGGGCCTGGAATGGACTCTCAGGCAGCCAACTACCGGTCAGGCTCAGTGTTCGCCATCCCTGGCAGACTCATGATGCCTCTGGAGTCCTCAGAGAGTAAGCCAGGTTCCTGTTCTGTATGGGCGCATATCTGTTTGGACTTCCAGGAAAGCTGGACACAGCATTACTTCCTGAGTCCAGGGTCCTGGTGAGACATCACCAGGGTCCCCTGTTTTGGGTCTGCCCTCGGGCAATCAGGCTGGTCCTTGTCTTTGTCTCGTTGTGCTTTGTGTTCGTAACTGCCATGTCTTCTATTGCTCTTATTGTTGTTGATGTCATGGGGCAGTCAGGCTCTTGGCCAAATATCCCCCTAGAACTGGTCTTGCATCATTTTAAAGGTTTCTAAAATGCTGTGCAGCAAACAGGAGACCAGGTATTTAGGAAAAAGTTAACTACTCTCTGTTCTTCTGAATGGCCAAATCTCACAAACAGTAATTGGCCATCAGAAGGAACTTTTAACTCCTCCGCAATAGAGAAAGTTCAATGGATCATCTACCGATGCCACCCAGATCAGATCCTATACATCATTGTTTGGTACTACCTCCTCCTATGGCAGCCGTCATGGATGAGGAAGGCTGAATTTAACCCTCTTCATGTTTTAGCCTTATAGGAAACTACTAAAGCTAAGCCTCCAGTCCTCCCACCTCCGCTGGAGGATGACAAGACTCCACCACCATATCCTGTGGTGGGACAGGACAGGGAAAAGGAGAAATCTTTAGTCCAGCACATACTAGGAGAGGTTCCTCTTACCAACCCCTCTACCTCACTCTCCCTCTGCCTCCTGTGGAGGGCCCAACAGCCCCCTACCAGCCAACAAGTCCAGAATCAACCTTTGGGACCTCTGGGGAAACCCCGGTCATCCTCCCTCTGCCGCAAGCTGCAGGGGTGAATGTGGAGGGGACAGGAGCCCAGCATTTCATGGTCTATGTCCCTTTTTCTACCAGTGATTTATACAATTGGAAGCAACAAAACTCGCCGTTCGTTGAAACACCC
This sequence comes from Carlito syrichta, assembly GCF_000164805.1. Taxonomy (NCBI): domain Eukaryota; kingdom Metazoa; phylum Chordata; class Mammalia; order Primates; family Tarsiidae; genus Carlito; species Carlito syrichta. Next base: position 9,333 of record NW_007253553.1, on the reverse strand, counting down.
CAAAGCCTTACTTCTCTCTTAGAAACTATTGTCTATATGCACCAGCCTATGTAGGATGATTGCCAGCAGCTTCTCCAGGTTCTCTTCACCACAGAAGAGAGGGAGCAAATTCGGCAGGAAGCAAGAAAGCTAATCCTGGGCCCTGATGGCCAACCAGCTGAGCATGCATGTCTGGAACGTATCTTCCCCTCTGACAGGCCGGACTGGGACCCCAACACTGATCACGGTAGGGATTGTCTCATCACCTACCACTGGACTCTAATGGTGGGTTTCCGGGATGCCACAAGGCACCCTACAAATCTGTCTAAGGTAAGCGAGTGACCACAGGAATCTCCCACTGCTTTACTGGAGCGCCTCATGGAGGCTTATTGGACATTTACTCCGACAGACCCAGAAGCCCCAGAAAATCGGAGGGCATTGATTATAGTCTTTTTCTCCCAGTCAGCCCCTGATATCAGAAAGAAACTGCAGAAAATTGAAGGGTTTGAAGGGAAGAGTATGTCAGAATTAACTGAAGTAACCCAAAAGGTTTATAATAGCAGAGATTCTTCTGAGGATAGACAGGCAAAGAAACTAGCCGAAGTAATGATTGCAGCTTTGGAAGGGACTTGGCTGATACAGTGGACAGGGGAACGCGGAGGAAAGGGTACAGGAAGAAAAATCTCCTTAGGCAAGGACCAGTGCGCCTTTTGCAAGAAAAGGAGATATTGGAAAAAGGACTGCCCAGACAGGCCAAGAAAATGCCCCCCTACCTTGGAACCACAGCAACCAACTCCAGTGCTCCAGTTAGGATCTGACTGACAAGGCCGGGGCTGTATTAATAACCCCCGGAGCCCAGGGTGGAACTTATGGTAGGGGGGTAACCCTGTCCACTTCTTGGTGGACACAGAGGCAGAGCATTCAGTTCTCAAGAAATATAATGGTCCTCTCCAAAATAAGTATACTCTGGTACAGGGCGCAACTGGGACTCAACTATACCCCTGGACCACTGAAAGAACTGTGAATCTAGGAAAAGGAGAGGTAACTCACTCATTCCTGGTAATACCTGACTGCCCATACCCACTCTTGGTGCGAGACCTTCTGCATAAACTCAAAGCAAATATAGGGTTTCAGGAAACTATAGCGACAGTGGATTTAAAAGAACCAACCAAGATCCTCATAACAGTGCCTCTCCGAGACAAGTATCTGTTGGCAGAAGGTAAGCCACCTCCGTCACCTAAGCTGGACTAAGAGCTCCTATACCCAGCTATGGTGCAAGCTCCCCAGTGTCTGGGCCGAAACTAACCCACCAGGGCTGACAAGTCACCGCCCCCCAGGGGTGGTGCAACTAAAAAGTCAGGCAAGCCCCATCCGGGTTTGTCAGTACCCTATATCCCAAGAAGTACAAAAAGTCATAGCTAGACATATCTGCCACTTCTGGGAGGCCGATATTCTGGTTCCCTGTCAATCACCTTGGGACATGTCATTGCTCCCAGTAAGAAAAGCTGGTATGGGGGACTATTGTCCAGTGCAGGACCTCTGGGAAGTCAACAAGTGAGTGGAGGACATCCACCCAACAGTCCCAAATCCGTACACTCTCTTAACTGAACTTCCTTCAGAGCAACAGGTCTACACTGTTTTAGACCTCAAAGATGCCTTTTTCAGCATCCCGTTGGCCAAACAGAGCCAACTCCCGTTCGCCTTTGAATGGGCAGACCCAGCGATGGGACAACATGGCCAGCTCACATGGATATGGCTCCCATAAGGATTTAAGAACTCTCCCATGCTATTGAATGAAGCCCTCCAAGATGACCTGCTATTCTTCCGGAGGAGCAACCCTCAGGTAATCATGCTGCAGTATGTAGATGACCTGCTCATTGCTGCCGAGACAAATGAAGACTGTCTATGGGCCACCAGAGACTTCCTGAGGGAATTGAAAATGCTGGGGTACCGAGTGTCGGTGAAGAAAACCCAGCTCTGCACTACTGCAGCTACCTACCTTGGGTATGTCCTTCAGGGAGGTAAGAGGGCTCTATCGAGTCAGCGTGTCTGGGCTGTAGTCAACATCCCGGTCCCAGGAACAAAAAAGCAGGTCAGGGAATTCCTGGGAGTAGCAGGATACTGCAGGCTCTGGATTCTGCAACTCGCTGAAATTGCTAAGCCCTTATATGAGCTCACTAAGGGCTCAGAAAAAGAATTCCAATGGACCCCAGAGGGGGAGAAAACTTTCCAAACCTTGGGCCTTGGAATAGGCCAGTGGCATACTTATCAAAGAAACTAGACCTAGTGGTGGCAGGATAGCCAGCCTGCCTACGAAGCATTGCAGCTGTGGTTATGCTGATAAAAGACTCAGACAAGTTAACACTAGGACAGGACCTAACTGTCACAGCCACACATGCAATAGAAGCCCTTCTCTGAGGGGCCCCAGGTAAATGGATTTCCAACGCCCGACTCACCCATTATCAGGCTTTACTTCTCAACCAGCCACGCATTAGGTTCCAGCGTACTACCAGCCTAAACCCTGCCACCTTACTGCCAGCGGGGACATGCGGCACCCATGACTGCATTGAGCTCACTGAGTTTCTCCAGGAGCCGTGCCCAGACCTAACGGACATTCCCCGGCCATAACCAGACTTAACCCTCTACACAGACGGTAGTAGCTTTATGGAGAATGGAACCAGGTATTCGGGGGCAGCGGTGGTAATGCTATAAGACACAATATGGGCCGAACCCCTTCCCCAAGAGACCTCAGCCCAAAAGGCAGAATTAATTGCCTTAACTGAAGCAGGCGCAGGAAAAACTGTTAACATTTATACTGATAGCAGGTATGCCTTTGCAACTGTGCATGTACATGGAACAATCTACAAGGAAAGGGGATTGCTTACTGCTGAAGGGAAAACTATAAAAAACAGGGAGGAAATTCTAAACCTCTTGGTGGCAGTTTGGGCCCCAACAAAGGTGGCTGTTATACACTGCCCACACCACCAGCAGGGGGGACTCAAATGAGGCGGTTGGCAACAGGAAAGAAGATCAAATGGCCAAAGAGGTGGCCTACCGCAGCACTGTCTGCCTGCTGACACTTCCTTCCCTGGTACTATATGAGCCACCAATTTACACAAAGGAAGATTTCTGTGCAGCACAAAAACTGAATGCAACCACGAAGCCAGATGGATGGATATAGCTCCAAGCCCTGGGATGCAAGCTCTTACAACAACTTCACGGAGGCACTCATCTGGGAAAAACCAAACTTACTGAACTTATAAGAAAGGAGTTCTACTTGCCCCACCTGGACCAGCTGGCCCAGGAACTTGTCCAAAGCTGCATACCCTGCCAGCAGACTAATGCCACTAAGGTCAGTGTATCCACCCAAGGGGCCCTGGGAGACATTGGGAAATAGATTTTATAGGCAAGGCCAGGGCAATATGGATATAAATACTTGTTAGTCTTGGTAGACACTTTCTCGGGATGGCTTGAAGCATTTCCTAGAAAAGTGGAAACTGCATCTGTAACAGTTAAGGTTTTAAATGACATCATCCCAAGATATGGTCTCCCTATCTCAATGGAGTCAGATAATGGTCTGGCTTTTGTCTCCAAACTTACAGAAGGTATAACAAAGGCTCTGGGGATATATTGGAAATTACACTGTGCTTATCATCCTCAAAGTTCTGGACAGGTAGAAAGAATGAATCGAACACTTAAGGAGACCTTAATCAAATTAACCCTAGAGACCGGCAAGGGATGGGTGACTCTCCTTCCCTATGCCCTCCTAAGGGCAAGATGTACCCCCTACATCAAGGGCCTAACCTCCTTTGAAATCCTTTTCAGGCGCCCCCTGCCACTACAGTTGGCTTAGAAAAAGTGCTAGAACTGTCTAACCATAATTTACTTCAGTCACTACAGCACTTCAAAAAGTACAAAACTCAGTGACTAAGACCATGCAGGCTGCTTTCCAGGAACCAGGTCTGGTAAATCCTCACCCATACCAACCCAGAGACCAAGTATGGGTCAAACGGCACAAAACCAAGGCTCTAACCCCAAGATGGAAAGGCCCACACATGGTAATCTTGACTACCCCAATGGCAGTGAAGGTCAGTGGTGTCCGTTTCTGGATCCATCATTCCCAACTAAAGAAGGCAGAATGCCCCGCCGAGACCAGTGAAGAACCACCAATGAGATGGAAGGTCATCAAGCCAGCCACCAGAGAAGACCCACTAAAGATAAGACTTTTGTGGGCCCCAATACCCTAGGTCCATTGTGTAACTAGAGGCAACTGTGTCCTGCCCTCTCAGGGGGACCCGTAGCCCTCCTTATTCTTTTAAGCCTTCCTCCTTATGAAGCTCATCACTATGCCCCAGGAAAATATTCCTGGGATCTAACAAATACTGAAACTAGAACTGTAATCTCTTCTTATTATGGAAATGGGCAACCAGTCTTTAACTTTGACCCTTGTGAACTGTGGCCTAGTTTAACATGGGGATGTAATGCTAACAATTTAGAAGCAGGAAAACAGCTTACAAAGTGGAACTTCTATGCCTGCCCGGCTGCTGGCCCCGACCACTGCCACCAATCGCAGCAGTTCCACTGTGCGTCATGGGGCTGTGTAACTATAGCCACCTGGGGAACTAACAAGGACCCCTACATAAGCCTTCATAAACAGAAGACTGTTTCCCCTTGCAAGCAAATTAGAATTTGCAATCCACTAAAAATTACTGTTCTGCAATGGGACAAATGGCAGTCAGAAAAAACATGGGGATTCAGATTGAATGCCTCGGCAGCAGATCCCAGAATGAGATTGACTATACAGCAAAAGGTTATACCCCATGTCAATACCCCCGTGGGTCCTAACTGTAATTTCTTCCTGCCAATGTCACGGGCTCCCAAACCCACTCAGAAAAAGTCCAAGTCAGCTAATTCTACCCAGGTAGCTATAATTATTCCAAAACCTAGAAAGCCAAATGTTGCTCTCCCCATTATCCCACCTGGAAGTGTAAGTCACTTCCTTCCCATGTTGTCAGCCGTTCACCAGCTTGCTAATGCTACACGCCCTAACTTGACAAGGGACTGTTGGTTATGCCTAGACCCTCATCCCCCATATTATATAGAATTAGCTGTCAATTCATCAATAGGTAATATTGAGAAGCTCATACACATTCTTAACTATACCACTGCCTAGTTTTGGAGATTATGTCCTTGGGGCAAAAATATGGCCTTCACCTTAGGAGATCTCCAAGGCCAAGGAACCTGCCTCCATACTTCATGCTATAATATAGAAAATGCCCCATACCGAGAAGCCTGTACAGTGTCTACTAGAATAAATGTCTCCCAGTTTAGCACTCCTGGGAGCCTCTATATGACTGTTGCACCCCCCCACTACCTGGTTTGCCTGCACACAAGGCATATCTCTGTGTGTTGCCATGGAGCTCCTCCAAGATAGTTCAGAACTTTGCATTCTAGTACACATATTACCTAGGTATATATGGCTGAAGGGCCAGTAGGGCGGGAGCAACTTGAACTCCTAACCCCTACTTGGACTAAACGAGTCCCCGTCTTGGTACCCCTCCTTATAGGGTTAGGAATTGCAGGATCAACAGGTTTAGGTGCAGCAGCCCTAACTGTAGGAAGCCAAAATCTTAAAGAACTAAGCATACATGTTAACACGGATCTCCAAAATCTTGAAACTAGCATATCCCAGCTAGAACAATAGGTAGACTTGTTGACTGAAGTAGTGCTCCAAAATAAAAGGGGGCTGGACTTCCTCTTCATGAAAGAAGGAGGACTATGTATGACACTAGGGGAGACCTGTTGCTTTTATGCTAACAAATCAGGAATAATCCAAAAAACTCTTGCCCTAGTCAGAGAAAGTATTAAACGTAGAAAGTCAAAAAATATAGGCCAATGTAGAACAAGATGGCAATGGCATCTTGAACTGGTGAGATTCTCTGAACGTGAGTTCCCAAAAAGACTATTACTTCTCTTCCCCCATCCCCCAGCCCACCACCAACCATGCTGGTGCCAGGCCTGGGAACTTAGGTCCCACTCAGGGCCAGATATTGTGGCCCCCTACTGCTGCTATTCTACTGCGTGTGTGGGAGTCTCCGGTCCCAGCCCCCTCCAGCTCCCTCCCTGGCTACATTGTCTCCAGCCTGGCACCCGGCACCAAGTCACCGGTCACACAGGGAGGCTCTGGGTGTCCGCCCCTCAGAGACACTGGTCCCATTCCTGGCTGAAGTACCCTGTGGGGGACCCAGAGCCATTCTCGCTGCTCACTGCCTTCCCTTTGGAGCTTTGGAGCTCTGGAACTCCAGGCCCACCCTGGCTGAGGCACTCAGCGTGAGACCCCAAGCCGGGGGACCCAGACAAGCAGAAAAAAACAGATCTGCTTAAACTGCCTCGCCATTCTCCAGGCAGAGACTTCCATTGCTCCACCCACCTATCAACGAACTTTACCTCATTTCCTAAGGCCAGATATCGCAGCCCCCTGCTGCTGCTATTCTACTGAGTGCGTGGGCGTCTTGGGTCCCAGTCCCCTCTGGCTCCCTCCCTGGCTGCATTGTCTCCAGCCCGGCAGCCAGCACCAAGCTGCCAATCACACAGGGAGGCTCTGGTCACCTGCCCCTCAGAGACACTGGTCCCATTCCTGGCTGAAGTACCCTGTGGGGGGCCCAGAGCCACTCTCGCCGCCCACTGCCTGTCCTTTGGAGCTTTGGAGCTCTGGAACTCCGGGCCCACCCTGGGTGAGGCACTCAGCATGAGACCCCAAGCCGGGGGACCCAGACAAGTGGAGAAAAACAGATCTGCTTAAACTACCTTGCTATTCTCCAGGCAGAGACTTCCATTGTCCTGCCCACCTATCAACAAACTTTACCTCAGTTCCTAAGGCAACAGCGCGAAATAGAAGACAAAGCCTCACCCCTATGCTGCAACAAAAAACAAAAGGGAGAGGCCAGAATCGGAGATCAGAGAAGTGACTCTAGTCTGATCGCTTATTTTGACTTATGATTTTATCATTGAAACTGTTGGTTTAGATCACGTTTAGTGTTTACCTTCTGACTTACACTGTTTGTCTATTTTATTGGCCTGTCTCTGTGTAGCTATCAGTACTCTTTAGGGAATCTTTCTTACCTGTCTTTCTTCACTTCTTCCCGGCCCTGTGTCTCTTTCTCACCTGATAGTTGGAATGTATATCTGTTTTCCCTCTCACACTTCTCTCTTTTCTTACTCCCTATTGACCCCCCCTTCCTCCATTATTTTCTTCTTTTATACGCCCCCTTTTAAAATCTAGGGACCAAGACTACATACTGCTGAATAGACAGACTGTAAAGCAGAGGGAAAAGTAAACAAAGCCAGAAGACCCTCATAAGGAAGAACAGGACATTACAGAAGAGAAATAAAAGCAATCCCACCTTCCCTCAAAAACAGAATTGAAGAAGGGGAGGGAAAGGGGGAGAGGGAGAAAAATCTACTGAAATGAAGAAAAACCAAAAGAAGAGTATGGGTCTCTCCCAGACATCTGGGAGAACAGACACTGAGAAAACTGACTTTGGAATGCAAACAATGAAAAGCCCCCAGAATGAAGGGTCTCAAACTGCAAATGTAGATATCAAGACAATAATGGAGAGATTAAAAAGAATTGAGGAGACAAAAGAAGAAACTAGGAAGGAGCTGATATCGA
>NW_007253553.1:0-663 GCF_000164805.1 Carlito syrichta | reverse complement strand
TCACATTTCAATAATTAGCCTGAATGTAAATGGACTAAATGCACCACTGAAAAGATATAGAATGACAAAATGGATAAAATATCACCAGGCTACAATATATTGCCTTCAAGAGACCCATCTCACTAGAAAGGACATACACAGACTCAAAGCAAGAGGATGGTAAACAAATTTTCAGGCGAATGGAACACAAAAAGAAGGAGGAGTCGTGATCCTAATTTCAGAAAAAATACCATTTAAGCTATCAAAAGTTAAAAAAGATACAGAGGGCCACTACATAATGATAAAAGGTTCACTCCATCAACAAGAAATATCTATCCTAAACATATATGCACCCAACATAGGTGCGCCAACATTCATAAAGCAACTTCTAGGAAAACTAAAGAAAGACATTGACTCTAACACCATCATAACTGGGACTTTAATACCCCACTCACAGCCCTAGACAGATCATTAGGACAAAAAATCAGCAAGGAGATCCGGAACCTCAATGAGACTCTGGACCAAATGGACTTAATTGATACCTACAGAACACTCCATCCAAAGACCACAGAATACACATTCTACTCATCACCTCATGGAACATATTCTAAGATCGACCACATAATTGGACACAAATCAAGCATAAGCAAATTTAAAAGGACTGAAATTCTACCATGCACCTTG
>NW_007253552.1:367186-368014 GCF_000164805.1 Carlito syrichta | reverse complement strand
CCATATAAAGCTTATAAAAACCATTACCTCTCAATGTTCTATCTGCCAGCGAACTAATCCCCATACCCCCTTAAAACCAGGAACTTTTCCCACACATCAGACCCGGGGCCAGCTTCTGGGTACGGACTGGCAGGTTGACTTTACTGTCATGCCCTCGGTTCGCAACATTAAATACCTCCTCGTCTTGGTCAACACCTTTTCTGGATTGGTAGAGGCATACTCCACCACAAACAAACGAGCAGCAACCGTAGGGTCCATCCTTGCCAATTACATAATTCCTAGGTTTGGTGTCCCTTTATCTCTCCAGTCTGATAACGGACCCGAATTTACCTCACGAGTGGTACAATCCCTAACAACCGACCTCCACATTAACTGGCATTTCCATATCCCATACCACCCACAATCATCCGGAAAGGTTGAGCGAGCCAATCGCACCCTCAAAGACACTCTCACCAAATTATCCCTTGAACTCCATTGAGACTGGGTCTCCCTCCTCCCACTGGCCCTCTTCCACATGCGAGTTCTCCCAAAAAAACCATCCCAACTCTCGCCTTTTGAAGTGATGCATGGCTGTCCAGCGCTGCCCCCAGGAGTCCCCATTACAACCCCTCTGACACCTAATCACATACTTTACCCCCTCTTGTCCTTCATTCATTCCCACATTTGGGAATATCAAAACCTCCTCTTACCTGTCTCGTCCAAAGGTCAAATCCCACCTCCTCTTATTCCTGAACAATGGTCTATTTTTCTGACCCAGAACTAAAACTCACCTCAACCCAAAGTGTCTGAACCTCTTCAAGTAGTTTTATCCACTCCCACGGCAGCAAA
>NW_007253552.1:303636-366393 GCF_000164805.1 Carlito syrichta | reverse complement strand
ATCTTCACCTTCAGCGCTTATCTCTGGGCCCTGTTCTGGCTGGTTCTGTGCCCTTCCCCCACCTCACCCCACAACGCCAACATCCAGCAGGAAGCAGCTAGAAAGAATAACGACGCCCCTCTCCCAAATAAACAGAAAAGGTGGGAATGGAAGGCATGGGGAACAGCCAGAAGGATGTCTCCCGAGATGGCGCCAACACTAGGGAACCTAACAAAGACAACAAAGGCCGCAAATTCCTGCCTCTCCCGCACACGTGAAACTTAAACTCATGTACAAACATTATCTCCCTATAGGAATACTACCTCATAGCTCCCTCCAATAAAGACCCTAAGATGGCTCTGGCTGGCACGGCCAGGCTCAGAGAGCACAGGCCGCCCCCTCCCAAACCCGATAAATACAGACCTCTCTCTCGCCCTCTCTCTCTCACTCCCTTTTCCCACCAGGCGGTTACAGACCTCCTTCCCTCTCCCTGTAGCCACCGCTCTAAGAAATCTCTTGGCCTCAAAGGGTACTGAGTCTCACTGGTGCCATCGTCCTTCAATTCCTATTTCTCCTGTCCAAGATCGTATCTGTGGAAGCCTAGCAGGAAGCTGGGGAGTCCCACTCTTCCCAGCAATAATGAATCACACCCTTCTTCAGGTGTCACTGGAGGCTAAGTAGAAAATTTGCACTTCTACCTTTACTTGGCAGTAATAAGATGGTACCCCCGTCCCATGTCAGAATGGTGTTAGAGGCTGTCTAAAATGGAATGTTTAAATAAGTTCTATAATCTTATAATATGATAACCAAAATGTCCAGATTTTAAGTGAAAATAATTTATACCAATAACCAGGAAGATTTCAAACCAAATAAAAAAGACTGTCAATCGATGCCAACAAGATAACACAGACATTAGATTTAGATTTAAAAAATTAAGATGCCATTATCAAAGTGCTTCAGTGAACACTTAATATAATTGAAGCAAATGAAAAAAGTAAAAAAATCTCTGAAAATAACCACAACATATAAAGAAGGTCAAATGGATATTTCATAACTAAAAATATAATAAGCAAAATAAAAAGTTCAGTTGGTGGGCTCAACCCCTAAATAGAGGGAACAGAGGAAAAAATGAGTGAATGTGAAGATAGAAAAATGGACATTACCCAGTCTGAAAAACAGAAAAAATAGACTAAAAGTAAAAATGAACAGAACCTCAGGGTCCTGTGAGACTATAACAAAACATCTAATCTTTGTGTCATTGGATCTCTGGAAAGAGAGAAAAGAGGGAGGGCAGAGTTGAAAAAGTAGTCAAAGGAATAATGAATGAAATCTTCCCAATTTTGTCTAAAGACGTAAACCTAATTCAAGTAGCTAAGCAACTCAAAATAGGATAAACACAAAAAAATTTATGTAAAGAAGAATTAACATCACTACCAGACAATCTCTTCCAGGAAGTAAAAGAAGCAGTATCACCTCCTAATTCATTTCACAAAGCTAGTATTACAATAATACTAATATCAAAGACAGTACAAAAACAAAAACAAAAACTAAAGACCAATATCTATACTAAATATCTATGCAACAATTTTTAGAAGATTATTAAAAAGTTAATTCAGCAGTATATAAAAAGAATGTTCATATAGGCTTTATTCCAGGGGTGCAGGGATGGTTCAATATCCAAAAATCAATCAATATCATTCATCATATTTGCAAGCTAATGAAGAAGAAAGACACACATTCATATTAGCTGACAGAGAAAAAGCATTTGATAAAATTCAACATACTTTCATGATTAAAAAAACTCTCAGAAAAACATAAATAGAGGGGAACTTAACTTGATAAAAAGCATATACACAAAGCCTACAGCTAATATTATACATAATGACACAAGACTGGTACATGGCATACTATTCATGAACAAAAGTAACCAAATTGTGGTTATATGCAATTACTCGGCTGAATCTTTAGAGAATTATGCTGAGTATAAAAAAGCAAATTCCCAAAGGTTACATTTTGTTTGATTCCATTTGTATAACATGATTGAAATGACAAAACTATAGAAATAAAGAACAGATTATTGGTTGCCAGGTATTAAGGTAGGAAGGAGGAGGTGCAGATAAAAGAGTAACATGAAGGATCTCTGTGGCAATGGAAATGTTTTGTACTTTGCACCACTGTCAATATGCTGGTTTAGATATTGCACTATGGTTTTGCAATATGTTACCACTGGGTTAAACTTGGTAAAGTGTACCTGGGATCTCTCTGTATTATTTCTTATAACTGCAGATAAATCATCACTTATCTTAAAATCAAAAATTTAATGACAAAAAAGAAAAACACAGAAATGGAAGACATACATGCAAGAAAAAGTGAACACAACCCAAGAATACAATAACAATAAGTCTTAGGTTGATAAAAATGCAGTAGGTTAGGATAAAAATAAGTTAGTTCACACTAAGACAAGGAGTGTCTTTTTTTTCAGCATGCTTGAGGTCCTTGTACATCCTCTGGATGATAGGCCTTTTTCAGATGTACAGTTGGCAAATATCTTTTCTTATTCTTTGGGTTGTCTCCCCACTCTTTTGATGGGTTATTTTGCTTTGCAGAAGATTTTCAATTTGATGAAGTCTCTTATAGCATGGGCATCTGGGGTTTTGATAGGAATTGGTTACCTATTCCAATTTCCATAAGGGTGTCTCCTGCGTTTTCTAAGATTCTTATAGTTTGAGATTTTACATTTAGGTCTTTGATTCATTTAGTGTTGATTTTTGTGTATAGTGATAGGAAGGGGTCCTGTTTCATTCTTCTGCATGTGGTCAGTCAGCCACTGGTTGTTGTTAGAGACTTCATCGAAGATGAGTTGGTTGAGAAATTGAGATTTTGCTTCTGGAATCTCTATTCCATTCCATTGGTCTATATGTCTGTTCTTGTACTGTACCAGGCTGTTTGATTATTGACACCTTATAATAAAGTTTAAAGTCTGGGAGTATGAAGCCTCTCACTTTGTTTCTTTTGCTGAAGATTGTTTTGGTTATTTGTGGTCATTTTTGTTTCCATATGAATTTCTGTATTGTTGTTTCTAGATTTGAGAAGAACAATAATGGTAATTTAATGGGTATTGTGTTGAATCTGTAGATTGTCTTGGGTAGAATGGGCATCTTAATAATGTTGATTATTCTAAAATATGAGCATCGTCTTTGATTTCTTTGAGGCATGTTTTGTATTTTTCATTGTACAGGTCTTTAAAACATGGGCAAAAGACATGAATAGACACTTCTCAAAAGAAGATGTATGGGTAGCCAACAGACACATGAAAAAATGCTAAGCCTCACTAATCATCAGAGAAATGCACACCAAAACCACATTGAAATACCACCTCACTCCAGAAAGAATGGCCATGATTAATAAAACAAAAGATGACAGATACAGGCAAGGATGTGGATAAAAAGGAAATAGTCTTCACTGTTGGTGGGAGTGCAAACTAATTCAACCTCTATGGAAAAAAGTGTAGTGATTTCTAAAAGAACTTTAAATTGACCTTCCATATGACCAAGCAATCCTGCCTCTGGGAATATAACTGGAGGAACTCAAATCATTCTTCAAAAAAGATACCTGCACATGCATGGTTATTGCAGCACTATTCATAATAGCAAAAACATGGAAACAACCGTTATGCCCATCGAAAGTGGACTGGATAAAAAAATGTACATACACACAATGTAATATTATGAAGCCATAACAAAGGACAAATTATGGACTTCACAGCAACTTGGGTGGAGTTGGAGTCTATTATACTCAGTGTTCTATCACATAAACAAAGAACTGAGTACCACATATTCTCACTCATAAGTGGACAATGAACACTTACCATAATACTACAAAAAAAGGGATTGGCAGTAGTGGGACACTGCCAAGGGAAAGAAGGGGTACATGACATCAATAAGGGTGCCTGATCCTAATCCAGATGAAATGAAGTCCAATGGGAGACCCAAAACTTCACCTGTACCTAAACCACTTATGTACACAATCCTTGTACTCCACAACTTAAAAAAAGACAAGGAGTGGAAACATCCCTTTAGAATATCTGCAAAAAGAAAATGATATCCTTTCGATCAACAGAAGTAGGAATACACAGTGTAATCTTAATAATACAGTGAATGTATATTGTTTAATTATTATTTATATATAATTGAAATATGTTGCTCCTCCATTTCTACTACTCTGAGGTTTTGATAATTACTTCTCCTTTGAGCAGAACAGGTGTAGTGATTTTGGATTACAATGCTTTCTCTGCAGGTCCAATTATAGACTTCATGGCCTGCAGTGAATAATATGTACATAATCATATATTGTTGATGCTAGCTACTGGATTTCAATTTGGAATCAACTTATAAGCAAAGCTGAAGCCTTAGTTATATTTTAACATTAATATAAATGTTATAAACCTTGACATTGACCATGTAAAGTTAATGACATGTTGGAATAAGGAGCAGATGGGGAGGCAGAAGTTGGAAGGCCATGAAGAGATATTAAGGCAAATGTAGGGGCACTAATTTCCTCATCTTAACATATTGTCTGAAGTTAATGGGTCACGATATTGTGTAAAGTCAATGGTTCTGAGACTAAAAATTCATGATTTAGACATGTGAATGTAACCTATAGAATTTAAAAATATGTGACTGGAAGAAACATAGAAGATAGAGTGAGAAGCAGAATAAATTAATTAAATTCCTCACTTTTCATAGTAGGCAGTCAGTATAGAATGCTTCAAATTAGCAAACTGAAAAATAAAGTATGCATTCAATTTAATATGTTGGGGCAAGTCTGTAATAGCTACACAAAAGAAACATTTATATATGGTTACTTCTCAATAGTAGGACTCTGGGTTGCAGGGAGAAAGGGAAGAATTTTAAAAAATATTTTATTTTAAATATGTGAGGTACAATTCAGGGTTTTGTAGACAAATGTTCATTATACAAGTACCCTTGTTGATGAGATGTGCCCCCCCCAACCCCAGCAGTTTCCCACTACTGCCAATCCCACGCCTGCCTTTCCCTGGCAGATTCCCACTACTGCCAATCTCTTTCTTATAGTATTACCATAATTGTTCAAGGTCCACTTATGAGTAAGAACAAGTGATACTCGGTTCTTTGTTTCTGTGTTAGATCACTCAGTATTATAACCTCTAAGTCCAACCAAGTTGCTGCAAAGTTCATAATTTTGTCTTCTTTATGGCTGTGTAATATTCCATTGTGTATATGTGCCACATTTTTTTTAACCCAGTTCTCTTTCAATGGGCAGTACGGTTGGTTCCATGTTTTTGCTATTGTAAAGAATGCTGCAATAAACATGCATGTGCAGGTATCTTTTTCATAGAGTGATTTGAGTTCCTCTGGGTAGATTACCAGTAGGGGATTGTGGGGTTGGAAGGTTGATTTTTAATCTTTTAGGAATCGCCACCCTGTTATCCACAGATGCTGTGTTTACACTTTCACCAATAGTGTAGAAGTGTTCCCTTTTTGCTGCATCCTCTCCAGTATCTGTTGTTTTAGAGTTATTGATGATGACCATCCTGACTGGAGATAGGTGGTATCTCAGTGTGGTATTAATTTGCATTTCTTTGATGACTACTGAGACTGAGCATTTTTTCATAGCTCTGTTGGCTGCTCATATGTCTTCTTTTGAGAACTGTCTATTCATATCTTTTGCCCACTTTGTAATGGGGCTGTTTATTTTTTTCTTTTCGGCATCTTTGAGATACTTGTAGATCCTAGATGTTAGGCCTTTGTCAGATATGCAGTTGACAAATATTTTTTCCAAGTCTGTGGGCAGTATCCCTGCTCTCTCAATAGTTTCTTTGGCTTTGTGAAACTTTTCAGTTTGATGAGGTCCCACTTGTCTATCTTATCTCTTATGGCATGGGCACTTGGGGTTTTGATCAGGAATTGGTTGCCAGTTCCAATTACCATGAGGGTGACTCCTGCATTTTCTAAGGTTCTTATAGTTTGAGGTTTAACATTTAGGTCTTTGATCTATTTAGAATTGATTTTTGTGTATGGTGATAGGTAGGGGGCTTGTTTTAATATTCTGCATGTGGTCAACCAGTTTTCCCAGCACCATTTATTAATAGGTTCTCCTCTCCTTAGTGGTTGGTGGTGAAGGCTTTGTCAAAGAGGAGTTGGTTGAGAAATTGAGGTTTTGCTTCTGGAATCTCTATCCTGTTCCATTGGTCTACATGCCTGTTCTTGTACCAAAACAAGGCTGTTTTGATTGGTGCACTTTTATGATAACGTTTAAATTCTGGAAGCATGATGCCTCCTGCTTTGCTTTTTTTTGCTAAGGATTGTTTTGGTAATCATGGTAGTTTATGTTTTCCTGTATGAATTCCTGTATTGTATTTTCCAGGTCTGAGAAGAATGCTGCTGGTAATTTAATGGGTATTGCATTAAATGTAGAGATTGTCTTGGACATCTTAACAATGTTGATTCTTCCAATCCATGAGCATGGTTATTTTTCCATTTGTTTGTGTCATCTTTGATTTCTTTGGGTAGTGTTTTGTAGTTTTCATTGTAAAAGTCTTTTACTTCTCTGCTTAGGAAGATGCCAAGGTATTTATTATTTCTTTTTATTTTTTTTGTGGTTGTTGTGAGTGGGATTGTGCTTTTTATTTGAATTTCTGTTTGTTTATTGTTGGTGTATAGGAATGCAATAACCTTTTGCACATTTATTTTATAGCCTGAGACTTTGTCAAAGTTTTTTTATCAGTGCAAGGAGGCTTTTGAGAGATTCTCTTGGGTTTTCAGGGTATAGAATCAAGTCGTCTGCAAGCAGAGATAACTTGACATCCTCTTTTCCTATTTGGATACCCCTGATTTCCATCTCTTGTCTGATTGCTCTAACCAGGACTTCCAATACTATGTTGAATAGGAGGGGTGAGAGTGGGGTGTCTTGTGGTTTTCAGGGAAATAGTTCCAATTTCTGTCTGTTTAGCAGTATGTTGACTGTGGGTTTCTTGTAGATGGCTCTTACTATTTTGAGGTATGTTCCATTTATGCCTAGATGTTCAAGGGTTTTTATCAAGATGTGGTGCTGGATTTTATCAAAAGCTTTTTCCAGGTCTAATGATATAATCATGTGGTTTTTGTCTTTACATCTATTTATGTATTTAATTACACTTATGGTCTTGAGAATATTGAACCAGCCTTGCATCCCAGAGGTGAGGCCTACTTGGTTATGGTGGATGATTTTTGAGATATGTTATTGGATCTGGTTTGCTAGAATCTTGTTGAGAATTTTAGTATCTATGTTCATCAAAGATGTTGGCCTGTAGTTGTCTTTCTTTGTTGGATCTTTACCCGGTTTGGGTATCAATGTGGTGTTAGTTTCATAAAATGATTTGGGGAAAGTTCCATCTTTCATGATTGCCTGGAATACTTTCAATAGGATTGGTATCTGCTCCTCCTTATATGTTTTGTAGAATTCTTTTGGAAAGCCATCTTGCTCAGGGCTTTTTTGTTTTTTCTTATGACATAGTTGATTTCTTGGGTTGTTATTGGTCTATTCAATGTCTCAATTTCTTCTTGTTTCAAGAAGTGAGGTTGTGTGATGCAGGAAAGTCCTCTATTTCATTTAAGTTTTTGAGTTTGTTTCCATACAGGTATAGATAGTAATCTCTGATAATATTTTGTATTTCTTTGGGGTCAGTTGTGACTTCATCTTTTGCATTTCTGATTGTGCTTATTTGGGCTTTTTTCTCTCTTTTTCTTGGTCAGTCTAGTTATGGATGCATCAATCTCACTTATCCTTTCAAAGAGCCAGTTTTTCATTTCACTGATTTTTTTGTATTGTCATTTTGTCCTCTACGTCCTGAATTTGGGTTTTTATTGTGGTGATCTAGATTCTTCTGCTGAAGTTAGGGTTTTGGTGGTCTTGCTTTTCCAGCCTACATAGATGATTTGTTAGGCTGTTAACTTGCAATTTTTCCATTTTCCTCATGTGTGTTTGTAAATATATAAATTCTCCTCTTAGTACTGTTTTCATGGCATTCCAAAGATTTTGGTAAGATGTTTCTTCATTTTCATTTGTTTCCAGGTATTTTTTAATTTCTGTTTTGATTTCTGTGTTGACCCAGGAGTTGTTTAGCATCATGCTGTTTTGGGAGAACTTTCTTGGTGTTTATATTTATTTTTATTCCACTGTGGTCTGAGAAGATACATGGCATAATTTGAATCTTATGGAATTTGTTTATGCTTGATACAGCAGAGGATGTGGTTCATCTTAGAGTAAGTTCCATGTGGTGATTAGTAGAATGTATGTTCTGTAGTTGTTGGGTGGAGTGTTCTGTAGGTATCAATTAAGTCCATTTAGTCGAGTGTCACACTGAAGTATCTTTTTGTTGACTTTTTGTCTTGATGATTTGTCTAGGGTTGTTAGTGGAGTGTTTAAGTCCCCAACTATGATAGTGTTAAAGTAAATATCTTGTTTTAGTTTACCAAGAAGGTGCTTTATGAAAGTTGATGCTCCTATGTTGGGTGCATATGTGTTTAGAATGGATATTTCTTGTTGATGGATTGTACATTTTATTATTATGTAGTGACCTTCTGTATCTTTTAAAAATTCTGATAGCTTAAAGGGTATTTTGTCTGATATTAAGATCACAACTCCTGCTTTACTTTGTGTTCTGCTTGCCTGAAATTTTGTTTCCCATCCTTTTACTTTGAGTCTGTGAGTGTACTTTCTGGTGAGATGAGTCTCTTAGAGACAATATATTGTAACATCATGATATTTTATCCATTTTGCCATTCTATGTCTTTTCAGTGGTGTTTTTAGTCTATTCACATTTAGGCTAATTATTGAGATGTGAGAGTTTATCCCTTTCATGAGGTTCTTATAGAGTTTGTTGTTGCTGCTGCTTTTTGTTTGTTGTCATTCTTTTGATTTTTGGGTTGATTTATGTGTGTTGTCATTCTTTTTCCTGCAATCTTGGGAAGAGGTTTTTGTTCTTTTTTCCCTTTCTTCTGTGTTTAATACTTTTCTAAGTGTTTATTGTAGAGCGACGGTGGTGGCAGTATAAACTCTTAGAGATTGAATATCTGGGAAGGATTTTAATTCTCAATCACTGATAAAATTTAGCTTAGTTGAGTAGGTAATTCTTGGTTGAAATTGTTTATCTTTGAGAACTTGGAGGATTGAGCTCCAAGTTCTCCTAACCTGAAGAGTATCTGTAGATATGTCTGCTGCTATTCTAATTGGTCTTCTCTGGTACACAGTCTGACCTTTCTCTCTTACTGCCTTTAGATTTTTTCTTTTATACCTACTTTGTGTGGATGAATTACTATATGTCTGGGAGCTGTCTTCTCATTTTTTGTCTTGTTGGGGTTCTCTGAATCTCTTGTGCTTGAATGGTCATGTCTCTGATGAGAAGAGGGTGGTTTTCCTGGATAATTTCATAGAATGTTTATTCCAGGGTGGTGTCTTTCTCTCTATCTGGCTCAGGGAGTCCAATTAGTCTTAGGTTCAGCCTCTTTAGATAATTACTCATCCCTTGGAGGCTTTGTTCTGTCTTTTAAAGCTTCTTTTATATGTTTTTAGTAGTTTGGGTTAGTTCTATATTTTGGTCCTCAATATCTGAGATTCTTTCTTCTGCTTGGTTAATTCTGTTTTCCATGCTTCTCAGTTTGTTACTTATTTCATTTATTGTATCCTTTAATACTGTTATCTCAGTTATCAATTCCTTCATTCTTTCCTCTTGTCTCTCCTCATTTCTATTTATTCCCTCTATTAATATCATAATATCTGGATTTGTGTTTTGAGACTAGTCTTTCTTACATTGTTTGAGTTCTGAAGTCTGTATTCTCAGTGGTTGACCTCCCAGGGGTCTGTTTGAGACTCATATTCTTCCTTTGGTTTTTCTTCATTTGTGTAGGTTTTCCTCTCCTCTTTTTTAACCTCTTTTAATTCTGTTCAGTGATGGGGAGATAGCTTTTATTTCTGCTTGCTCAATCTCCTGTTCTTCCTTATATAGATCCTCTGTTTTTGTCCAATTCTGAAGCTGGACTAGGAATGCAGTCCTGTGCTTTTTGTGGTTCTGAGACTTAATTAAGGAGGGAGCTGTGATTCAGAAGCTATTAGCAGATCCCAGTATCCACTGACAGGTGTGTGAGCTCCCTGTAGCTCACTTTTCATTGTCTTACAATCTGTCCATGCAGTGGGGTGTCTAAAAGCAAAATGAGATAAGAAAAGGGAAAAGAAAGTAAAAAGGAAGGAGGAAGATGAGAGGAAGGTAGAGAGAGAGAAGAAGAAGAGGGAAAATCAATAGGCATACCAACTAATGAATAAACAAAGAAACAAATAAAGACATAAAAAAGAAAAAAAAACATATAATCATACAAACAAAATTCTCCCTGTTGGTGTACTCTTCCTAAAAAATACCTATACACAAACAGGAATCTAAAACAAAAACATTAAAATAACAGAAACAAAGAAGTACAAAAACGTAAACAAAAACAGAAAGAAAAAGTGAAAAAAAAGCAAACACTATAACAAAAAACAAACAAGACACACACACACACACACACACACACACACACACACACACACAACCCCTGCTGTGGCTGTTTCTGTAACTCCAGGTTCCTTTGATCTGGACTCATTCTCCTTGCTGCTGCTGTCAAGTCTCCTACTCAGTTCTGATGTGTCAGTGCCTGTTCCAGTATGGGGGAGGACGTCTGTCTCTCTGAGTCCCATGAGTGTATAGCCTCTGGGTCCCAGGTCAGATGCTGGACAGAGGTGGTTGGGGCAGAGAAGATGGTGCTGGTCAGTGTCTCCTCACTGGTGGTAGGATTCTGTTCCAGATTTCCACACCCTGCCTTCTCCATGGACTCTGGGGCCCTTATTCAGTCTGCTGCTGTGGGTGATGGCTTGGGCCAGGTACCAGGTGGTAAGGAGCAGCTGTTCTCTGCTGCATCTTCTCAAGAGAGACCCAAGAATAGCAAATTATCCTGCATGCCCAGGTCTCCAATCTCAGGGTGGTGGTGACTTGCAGTCACCTCCAGAAGAAAGCCCCAGTTGCATGAACCTGAGTCTCCCTTCAGATGGACTTTCACTCATCCACTGGCACACACCCACTCATGCAGAGAGTCTTTATGGACACTTGCTTTTGTGGAAACTCTCACAGTCCAACCTATTCTGTCACCATCTTGTCTGGTGAAATGTTTTATTTTGGGCTCTCTAGTATTATTTGAATTTGTGTTACTATGTTAATATATTTATTTTTATGCTTATAATTATTGATATAAAACATAAATGAAAACTTTTCCAGAAAGGTTTTTATGATTCCAGGAAAACTTAAGCATAAGTGTTCAAAGTCAGAGTACTTGACAAGAGAATTTTGGAAAAAAGTTTATCTTAAGCTCATAGGTACTTCAGCCCTGAAATCGAGGCAATAGGATAGGTATTCTGACCTCAGAGTTAATCAAAGGATTTGAAGATTCACCCTTTCCCCACCATGATACATATCAATATATGTAGATGCTAATCAGAGCTTCGTGTAGCTCTCTGAAAAAAATCCATTTTTGAAGATTTATATTTTTACGCCAGAAAAATATTGTTGCTAGAAATTGGAACAGGAAGCATGAATGTCTTTGGGTGGGTCTGTCCCTAATTCTGAAGGAGGGAAAGGCCTCTCTTGTCTAGCTGTGGTCAGTGGCAGGGGGTTGAGTTATTGCATAATGGCATATTGCATTGCTTCAGGGAGAGAAGCTACACACAGTTTATAATAAAGCAGGTTCCAGAGAGTGAGTGAGATGGGAAAGAGACTGCTGAAGACTCTAACAGGTGGACATAAGTGCTCTGTCTCTGACCAAGCTGGTGAATGAGCTCTCCTCTATGAGGGAGACAGAGTAAAGGGACAGTGAAAAGGGTAAGGGCTTTCTACCAAGTTCTTTCAAGAGAACCATAAGACAGTGTGTTTAAGGGACCTCGGCGGGAATTTAGGGAGAGAGATTGGTTCTCAGAACTGGCAGGTGGGCTGTGTACTAGGCCGTAGAGCCTGACTAGGCCATTGTACATAGTCAGTATGTATAAATCAGCTCAATTAATCAACAAAATATGTTCATGTCTTCCCCCTCAAGGGAAAATATTAATAACAACCGAATATTTTACAAATGAAAATGGCTAAGTAAGAATGGGAATTTGAAATGCCATGTTCTTTCACTTAAGCTTAAATCCACCAAACTTGAGTAAGTTAATAATGAGGGATTCCCCCAATCTTCTTATTTTTGACACCGCCACCAAGGAAAAGATCTAGCACCTGTATTTTTGTATTTTAATCTAGTAAGGAAAATGTGATTGATAGCAATTGTTTACTTTACAACCCTAGATTTGGAAGGTCAGCTCCCAAAATGTATAATGTAAGGTCATTATCTATTTAGAAAGGTGATATTAACAAGATTTCTGTTGGCTTATACATAATACTAAACTTTTTGCATACCTTTAAATATTAATAATTGGACTGATGATATGACAGATATAAAATAATATATGTTAACATTTAGAATGGGAAAAGCCTTAATACTGAGAACAGGCATGGTAAATAAGTTTGTCTTACATATCACCTCTAGTCAGTTATTAGCAATTTACTAGAACATTGTGTGTTGAGAAGGATTCTGAGGCCACACCTGGAATGGATTAGTGATGCCTGCCAGGGCTGGGAATGGACAAGATAAATGTCATGGTATTTATCATCTATAGTTTGGGAGAACCACATGAAACAACTGTGTAAACTGCTTTCTGACATTAGACTCTGTATCTGTTTTCTCATTTGTAAAATGGAAGTTAGACTAGGTAAGGGGTTTTCAAACTGTGGTATAAGGGTTTTCACTGTGATGGCGTGGGTTGGGGGAAGGGCAGGGAGCAGGTTCTAGGTGTTCAATTCCTTCTTTAGCCAGAGCAGATCCATTTCCTTCTGTTTTACATATTGGCTCCCACATCAGCTTCTGGTTGGACAGAGAAAGAAGGTTTTTAAGCTAAAAATGTTTGTAAAGTTGTTTTTTCAGATTCTATTCAGTATTCTGTGCTTTTCTTTTTTTTATCCTGTCCTAGTCCATATTACTGGGTAAGCAGAAGAAACTGCTCAGATGTGAAGCATTTAAGTGAAGCCTTGAAGGATGACTAGGACTTCTCTGCAAAGTGTGTGTATGTGTGTGTGTGTGTGATTAATCCAGCATATTAGTATTTCTAAATGATCTATACATAAATGGACACGAAATCAGGACTGGAATTAAAAGAGTCTTGTTACTGTTTGCCCAGGATGAATCTCAGTGGATCACCACAGTTTGATGGATTTGTGAAAGCCTAGAGGCATTCTTAGAGAATGACCCATGGTGACCTTGTATAAACAAAATGACCCATGGTGACAGTTGTATAAACAAAAACTGGAATTTATTAAATTACAGAGACTATTATACCTACTCATTTCTGGATTATTTAAAACTCTTCCCCAAATCCCTGAAGCCAAATTGGTTATCACAAGATTATTTGGTGAACCTGAAATAATAGATGCTTCTGACAGAGACTACATCCAGGTCATCAGAAGGTCTATAATCCTCCCTGGACCAGGAGAGTGCCACCTCTCTCATCTGTCAAGGACTGTCTCTCTGTCCTGGCCACTACCAGCTAAACCTTCACAGGTTATTGCCTTTGGCTCTTCTTTCTAGACACACAGAGACTATCTGGTTTAGCATCATCTGTTGTCTTCATTGCCCAGACTACAGCTTTCTTTAGTCACAGTTTGGACCTGAGGAAAATCCCCTGTCTCTGACTACTTTTGAGTGTCTCCTGAGCCTCTGCAACTGGATCATGGGGTCTGGAGGAGGGAGGGATGCTGCTACCCACCCTGTGATGACTTATGCCGATTCACCTGAAGAAGATGTCTTTATCTCTGCATTCTGAAGCACCTTATTTTTTCTATATATTTGACTCTCAATCTTTCACGTTGCCCTCTTCTCTTTTCTCTGTTAAAAAAAATCAAAAGTGAGCTATAATCAGCTGACGTGCTCACTTTTGTCTTTCAGAAACCCGCACACACCTGGGTCCCACCTTTGGTTCCAGCTCAGCAGAGATTGAATCTGACAGTGGCTGGAGGGGATTGATGCCCTGACTGTTCTTGGAATTCCTCTCTCAGGAAAAAAGTACTCTAATGTGAGCAGTTAAGTCCATTGAAAATCAGAGATGCAAACTCTTTGCCTTATAAATTTTGATGGGGCTGCTTTCTCAGAGACCTGTGTGTGCCATATGACAGAAGGTATAATCGTACAGTTCTAAAGTTCAGGGTGAAAACTGACTACAATTGTGTTTTGACAAAAGGTTTTCACTGACGGAGATGGCAGATATGGTTGGATACCTTGAGTGAGCACTTCTTCCTTTGGAATCATACTGAGCCCTCTTTTCCTGTGGGATGTCAATGCATATGTTCCTTGGATATTAATTTAATATATCCAGTACTCATGGCATTTAAGACCCTGTGCTGGGGCTATGGATATACATACACATAAACAAGATGGGGTTTTCTCCCTCCTGTTACTCAAAGCCTAATGAACAGTCAATTATAATAGTAATTATGGCAATAATAACTGGCATATTGAGCTGACACAAATTGTGGGATGTAGTCAGAAATGACTCTCTTCCTTGCCTCCCACACCCATTCATACTTACTCCGTGAGGCTAGTTTCTCCTCTCCTTCGATGAAATATGGGAAAAATCTTGTGTCTTTTTGTGATAAGTCTTTCATGACTTACAGTCACAGAAACAAACTCACTTATTTTAATTATTAAAGTATAATAGTAAAAAACCCTTATCTTTATTTTAAGTATAAGCTCCCTCCTCCCCCAGCTTGGGCTTCCTTTTGGCTGGCCCCATGCTACAGTGGAAAGTGGTATGCAGGGAATGATGGGGGTGGGGAGAACAGGAGGTTGGCTCCTTTTCTGGTCCCCAGTCCAGCACTCTGATGCTCCTGCCAATACCAGCAAGGTTGCCCCAGCTTCTCAGAGGTGAAATTTAAGCCAGAGAGATGAGTTAAGGGGCAAGCAAGTCCCTACTGATGGTGGCAGGCACAATAATGGCCCTGAAGGTGTCTGTATCCTAATCCCTGGAACCTGTGAATGGGGAAACCATTTTATATGACAAGAACAACCTTGTGTTAACCTCCAACTGATCAATGAGCAAGCTACAATCAAAGTCGAACATCAACCAATCAGAACTGCCATGTTTCCATCCCTCATTTGTATGATAGGAACTCTGATTCATGATGGGAACCCTTATGCTGTCCGAAAAGAGGCTAGCTCCCCCCAAACAACAACAGCTACAAAAACTTTAACCTGCTGTCTTGGTGCGGACAGTTTCACAATCGCTTTCATGCCTACTGTCTTCCTCTCAGCATGTTCAATAAACCTGTCTTTCTCTACTTTAATCTGGCTAGGGTGAATTCTCTCACTGTTTGCAATTCCCACTATCTGGTCACTCACTATTGGTGACAATGAACATATAAGGTTACATGGCAAAGGAAAATTAAGGTTATAGATGGAATGAAGGTTAACCTTGAGATAGGGAGAGTCTTCTGGATGATCCAGGTGGGCCCAGTGTCATCACAAAGGTCCTTAAAAGTGGAGAGGGAAGCATGAGGGAGTTTCAGTGTGATGTGATGTGAAGAAGGTAGCCCTGGGGTGTCTTGATTGTAGCCTGGTGAGACCCATTTTAGATTTATGACCTCCAGAAACATAAAATAACAAATTTGTGATGATTAGTTGTAGCAGGAATAGAAACTAATATACTGGCTAGTTCTGACAAATGGACTTTGTGTTCCTTGAGTTGGAAGTTTACTGGCTAATTTTTTAAAAAATTTATTGTAGAGATGAGGTCTCGTAAGTTGCCCAGGCAGGAAAGGCTTCAGTGAATTTATTTTGGAGACTCTTTCAACAGGTTTGTCCATTTCATTATGCCTGATTTACGAGTGCACCTGCCCACACCGTGCTGAGAGCTCAGCACAAAAACAGCATGATCTCTGTGCTCCACCCTCCCTATTCATCCAATCTCTCCTTTTGTTTGTTTCTCTGATGAAAAAAGTTTGCAAAGGAAAACAAAAAACAGCAGAAGTACTAAAAGGCATCAAAATCGACAAGTTCAAAAACTTTTGAGCAATAGAAAGAGCATCTTGATAGGTGTATTGATAGGTGTATTGCATCAAAAACAGGGTACTTTGAAGGAGACTGAAGTTTAAACATGTAAAAATAAATACACAGTTTTTAATAAAGAAATTTTGGGTTTTTTTGGGGCCCCCGTTTATCTATGGCATTTGATACTATCCAGGATTTCTTCCACTGGAGGTCTTGGAACATGTCCTCTGTAGATAAGGGAGGATGTGGAGTAAACAACATATGTCCAGCTCCCTCTCCCTTGATGACTGCTCTATGACCAGGCCACTGGCCAAGACCATCTGCACCTGGTCAAGGTGTTTTTAGAAATACATACACCTGCATACTCAAGATGCATGCAGAGGAAGGGGAGGTAAACATTCTTGTTTTTGCTTCTCTGCACATCCTGCTATTGTTTGTGTCTCATTTCTTCTCCCCACCAGGGATATATAACCTCTCCCAACATCTATTGGGGTGTGGTGAGTTTTATACTGACCAGCTGCCACTGGTCCCTCCTGAAAGTGTCAATAAGCCTATGTCTTGGCCAACCTGTCCTCATCTGAGCTCCCAGTCTAATTTGGGGCTCCTGTGATATAGCGAACTACCGTACAACCATCTCTTGAAGAACAGATGACCACTCACATCCCCCATACCATCTGAATCCAACAGACCAAATCAATGTTTCCTCCCACCTGAAGTTAAAGACCCAGTGAGGCATTGTTCTGACTCTACTGCATGCGGCAGTTTGTATCACTAGAGAGAACACTTAGCTAGGCCTCTAAAATGTCTGTTCTGATTAGTGTGGCTTTATAGTTTTTTAAAAGTTATTTTTATTTTTTAATTTGACAGATAACATTGTATATTTTTAATTGTGTACAGTGTAATATAGTATACACACACACACACACACACACCCATTACGGAATATATAAACTATGTATGTATAGTATATATGAATAGTGTGTATGCATACATTGTGATATATATAGTGTAACAGTTAAAACTAGTTAATTAACAAATTTGTTGCTTCACATAGCTATTTTTTGTGGTGAGATTATATAACATTCCCTCTCTTCACATTTTTCAAGAATGCAATATATGATCATTAGCTATAGTCACTTTGGTCTACCATAGATCTCTTGAAATTTGTTCTTCCTATCTAACTGTAATTATGTATCCTTTAACCAACATCTTGCCTCTGCTCTCCACTTATGAGCTTATAGTTTTGTTCAAGGAAAACCAGTGGTTTTCTTGGAAGAGAGAAATGGTTTGCCTCAAAGGGGTATTCAAACCTACAAACCTGCTAAGAAAGAAAACTGCCTGGAGATTGGAAATGAAGTCCTCCTGCCTGGACTTCTAGTCACACCAAGGGCCTTCTGTGACATGAGTGTGAGTTCTTTTGTACAAACCAAGAGCACTGTGAGAAAGGACCCTAAGCAGCCTGTAATTCCAAGGAAATTTGAGAAATTGGATTCCCCTGCCTGGCTGGAGGCTCTTCCTGGCAATGTGGCCTGGTGCCTGCAGTGTGAACTCCTTGTTCAAATCTCTTCTCTCACTTTACAAACCACTGCCCCTTCTTCCTACTGCCCCTTCGCTCTCAGCGGGAAACAAAGCCACCACCTTTCCACACAAACTCCTGCCTTCAATTCGCCCACCTCTGTGCCTGTTATAACAGAGGGGTGTCTCTCCTTTTTTCTTCAGCCGATTCTGATTCCTCCACCTGCAGAAGGAATTCTATCCGCTCCTGTTGTCTCAGATGCTAATGATGGTCTCTCTCTTTTTCTCTTATCTAATTAAAAGTGCCCTCTCAGATACCTTCTTCCACTGTCCTGTGAAAACAATGGACTTTCCAGCATCAGAAAGCCAACACAAGCCAAGACAGCACACAAGAGTAAACAAACAAGTCCAACAATATGTCCTCAATCTCATACCCCCTTGCAGCTCCATGCTCTGCCTTTTCCTTTTGTGAGGCCCTCTCCAATCTGGCTCTCCGTCTCATTAACAACCCTCTCAGATTGTCTCAGCCTTGGCACCTCCAGCTCATAAACCTGGAGGAGGTGCCCACTCCTGTTACTGATTTCAGAATTTAGCAGCACATCTCCATTTTCTGTCTTCCTAGAGGACATAATCTAACCAAGAGACAGAGCAGTAAAGCAAGGAAAAAGCTTTATTTAGGTGAGAGGGAGAGGGAGGAAGAAGAGACTCTAGAGAGAAAGAGGAGAGAGAGAGAGAGAGAAAGAGAGAGAGAGAGAGAGAGAGCGAGAGAGAGAGAGAGAGAGAGGAGGTAGAGAGGGAGCGAGAGTAGAGAGAGGGAGACACAGATAAGCAAGAGAGGAGAGAAAGACACACACACAGAGAGAGAGACAGAAAGAGAGAGAGAGAGAGAGAGAAAGAGAGAGAGAGAGAGAGAGAGAGAGAGAGAGAGAGAGAGAGAGAGAGAGGAGAGAGTGGAAGGGGGCCACACAGATAGAGGCAGGGAGAGAGACAGAGGAGAAAGAGAAAGGAGAGGGAGAGGAACACCGACAGACAAAGAGAGATAGAGAGACACACAAAGAGACAGAGGGACAGAGACAGAGACAGACATACACACACAGAGAGAGAACACCCCAAAGAGGATGGAGTAGGCTACCCTGTCTGGGAATAGCCCCCAGGGCCTGTGTACTGTGTTTTTACTTTCTACCTTTCTTTCTTTTTTCTTTTTTTTTTTTTGCATAGTCTCTACTGGGGCTGGGGATGTTATCTAACCAAGGGCTTCTGTACCTGCATGGTAGGACTTGTGATCAATGTGGCTCCTACCTAACGGTGGCATTGTTCATTACTGCCGATGCAGGACAGTCATATAATGGACAAGTTGGTTTTTAGGGCACCTATGCAGCCCCTTGGAATTCCCATTTTGTTTTGTTTTCCCTTTTCCCAGGATGTTACCAGTTACAGGTTGACAAGTTGTGGCCCTGGAGTGAATAATTGTTGGGCATTCCTCCCTTCATGGGTGCCACCCTGTGCAGCTTCCCCTTTAATCTGCTCATATCTGCCCAATTACCTGTCTAGCCTAACATCTCCACCTTCCTTAACTTCTCAGTCTATTCAGCTCACCACATGCTACCTGTAAACACCCATCTACTCTGGGCTTCTGAGATCCAGCATTCTTCTGGCTTTCCTCCTCCTTCTTGCTGCTTCTTCTCTTTCTTCTTTGTAGTTGAATCTTCCTTTTCTCAGTCAAATGCTGCTGCTTGAGGCTTGTGTTGGGGCCATTCTCTTTTCTTCCTCCACCTTCTTTCCCTTGTGGTCTCATTCACACCCAAGGGTTCAGTTACCATTTATTCACTCTAAGGTTTATGTCTTCATCTCAGAACTTACTTGAGAACTCCTATATGTCCAGCCTCCTACTTAACATCCTCACTTGGATGCCTCAAGGTCATTGTGAATCAATACACCCCACAAGCAACTGAAACTCAGCAATCCTCCCCTCCCAATTCCCCAAAATGGGTTTTCCTCCAGAATTTTCCATCCCGCTTAAGGTATTGATATTCATTCAGCTGTGAGCCCAAATAATCCAGTAGTTAGTTCTCTGTCTTAGTCCATTTGAATGTCTATCACAGAATGCCATAGACTGGTTAGTTTTTAACCAGCAGAAATTTGTTTCTCACAGCTCTCAAGGTTGGGAAATGCAAGCTCAAAGTGCTGGCTGAGCTGGTGTCTGGTGAGGCTCTGTTTTCTGGTCCACAGACAACTGTTTCTTTTTATTGAGTGAGGAGGAAGGAAGAAACTGGTTAGGCAGACATGGTGGGTCCTTGGTAAAACTTCCCTGAAGAAGTCAAGCTGCAAGTTTCATGGGCCAGAGTGAAACTCCTATCCCCTTCTGTGCACTCTCTCCCCATTGCCTCTTATCCTACCATCTCCTGATTGGTCCTTTACACTATTGTGCCTCTCTCTGATTGGTGCATTTTTCAAGCCTGCCCACCAACCAATCAGCATGCATTTCTTCATTCTGGGTCTATATAAATCCTTGAACTCAGGCACATCACTGGCAACCCACTTTTGGGTTTCCTCTCTCTGCTGAGAGCTTTTCTATTGCTGAATAAACTTACTGTCTTGTGTCTGCACACTCCTTATTCTTCTAGGGCATGAGACAAGGACTTGGGACCCACTGAACTGAGGAATTGTAACACTTCCCAGGAGCCTGACTTACCGACCCACTGAACTGAAAGAGCTGTAACATTTCCCAGGGGCTTGGCTCGCCAACTCGTTGGACTAAAATAACTAGAACACTGTGTATTCACATGGTCGACAGGGCAAGGTAGTCACTGGGGTCTTTATAAGGACACTAATCCCATTCAGGAGGGCTCCGTCCTCATGACCAAGTCACCTCCTAAAGGCCCCCACCTCTTAATACTATTTCATTGATTTCAACATACACATTTTGTGGAACACAGACATTCAGTTTCCAGTATTAACCTTAACTCCTTCACCATTACTTCCCACAGCCAGTAGTTCAGTAAGTACAAGGATCTTACTCTTGATGTCTCTATAGCTCCGATTCTTTTCATTTCTTTTCCACTGCTCCCCCCATCCACTATACCATCATCATATCCTTCTTAGTGTATCATAACAGTCTGCAACCTGTGTCTTCTTATCAACTCTTGCCTTGCCCTGACAATTTACATGGTGCAGCTAGAGCATTTATGAAATAGACATCTGATCATGTCATTCCTCTTCTCTGTGCTCCCCACACTAAGGGCACATGACACTTATTGTTATTCTTATAATAAAGGTTGAGAAACTTCTTATGGCTCATGGTGTCCTGTGTAGTTGTTTTGCCTGCCCAGACTTATTTTATACCAAGATTCTACTGGGAGTGGCATGAACCTGTAATCCCAGCTACTCTGGAGGCTGAGGCAGAAGGATTGTTTGAGCCCAGGAAGTCGAGGTTGTGGTGAACTGGGATTGTGCCACAGTACTCCAACCTGGGCTACAGAGTGAGAACCTGTCTCAATAAAATAAAATAAAATAAAATAAAATAAAATAAAATAAAGATTCTTCTCATTCTCCTTGCTTCAGCTAACCTATCTTCACTCAGTCCCTTGGACACACCACAGTCTTTCCCTCTATGACACTTCTATCCTCTCAGGCTGGAACATTCTCTCCCCACTTCCCTCTCTCTGCCTAGTTAATTACTACTCTTCAGATCACAGCTGCACTATCACTTCCTCAAAATCTTCTCTGCCTGTGTAGATGTCCCAGTTTTTCCATCTTAAAGCCATGTAGCTTCATAGCATTTAACTGAGTCATGACAGTGCATTTATTTGGAGATTTTGTTAATATCTCTGCTCTCCACTATATAAGGGGTACCCAATACTTCCAAAATTTATTTATAAAAATCCTCCAGTCACCTTCAAAGTACTCTCTGATGCAACACACCTATCGAGATGCTTTTTCCTCATTCAAAGCAGTTTTTGAACTTGCCAATTTTGATGCCTTTTAGTGCTTCTGCCATTTTTTGTTTTACCTCTTCCATATTGGTAACATGTTTCTTTTTGAGGGTTTTTTATTATCCAAGGAAATCAAAAGATGTAGCTTATGGGAGATCAGGTGAACAGGGAAGGTGGGACACCAGGGTCATGCTGTTTTTGGTCAAAAACTGCTGAACACTCAGTGTGGTATGGGTAGGGATGGTGGAAGAACTACCTGTTTGCCTCATCTCAGGATGTTTCTTCTGCAAATCATGATGCAAATTTCTCATGAAGCCATTATTTGTATTAGTGAGTGTGTGTATGTTTCAACTAATACAAATGATGTCTACTTTATAATTTTTATTTGCATCAGCCTCTACTCACAAGAATTATTTTCTCAGCACTCTGGATCCTGAAGGAGAGACATGACAGTATGTGAAATGAAAGGCAGATATCTCTATGATAAATATGCTGGTTCTTAGGAAACATGTTAATACATATTAGTAATTACTATTTGGTAACTATTTGAAAAACTAAATCTTTTCCTGTAACATATTTGGCAATTACTTACATAAATAGGAGTTTAATAATTATCCGATGTGTATTTGGAAGGTTTTGGTTTAGCTGGACCAGGCAATACAGTTCTTATGATGTGAGATCAGGCCACATAAGCACCTCTTCTGGGGGAATATGACTTTCAAAGTAAGATGTAAGACAGCAGACCCCTTCCTTTGCCTGTCACAATCAGCACAAAAAGAATAATGATAAATCATTACCCAAACAGTGGCAGTGGACTGTCAGCTTGGTGAGGGAATCCAGGTGATTTTCTCTCTTCAAACCATCAGATTTAAGCAAATGAGAGGCCTGAAGCAAAGAGTAAAAATAACCGCTGTAAAACCAGGAGAATTACTCTTGAGCCAGGAGATATTAGATGACAGAATTTCCTTTTTCCCTGCTTGCTCTTCAAGGATGACTGGACATTGTAAAACCTCATTAAATCAAAGGTTTTACATCTGTGAATTCTCTTTAGCCCCAGTGAGAGCTATGCTTGGCGTTTCTTATTTGCTTCTGCATCCCCCGTGACTGACATGCGGTTATAACGATGATAATGACAACAATCATAAACGTTTGTTGCACATTGACTTTTAGCCTGGCCCTGTTCTAAGTGCACTGCGTATAATTTATACTTACAACAACCCTGAGAGGCAGATGCTTTAATAATTTTCATTTGCTCATGAGGAAACTGAAATGTAGAAGGTAAAGTCAGATGCTCAAGTCACACTATCAATATGAGTTGAGGCAGGATTTGAACCCAGGTGTCAACCTCTAGAGTCCTTGACCTTTGCAACTTAAGAAATATCAGAAATGCTCAGTGAATAATAACAACAAACTCACTCATAATGAGCACTAACAGACAACATGCCTGGCACTGTTCTAAGACTTTTGCAGGCATCAACTCATTTAATATCCATAAGTACTTATTTATAGATATTCCTATATCTCTGATTTACATATTAAAAAACTGAGGCACAGGACAGAGTAGAAAACTGCCCAAAGTTCACAACTACTAAGTGGCAGTGGCGAGTTTCCAAGCCAGGATACCTTACCTAGTCTCTATGCCTCTAACCACTAAGCAATACCACCTCTCCAAGTATAGGGATAATCCCTGAAAGTATAGTCTTGCAATATCACCTCTCACATGAACATATCATGAAATTCATCTTCATTACAGCCTTATGG
The DNA here is from genome assembly GCF_000164805.1 of Carlito syrichta. NCBI lineage: Eukaryota > Metazoa > Chordata > Mammalia > Primates > Tarsiidae > Carlito > Carlito syrichta. The sequence continues at coordinate 343,037 of NW_007253552.1, read as the reverse complement.
GGGAAAAGAATCTTGCAGAAATTAACAACTGCAGTATTTTAAGGCAGTTTAGAAGCCACCATTTACTACAAGCAGTTGAGAAGCACCTAACTCAAGATCGTCCCTGATTTCATGAAAGCAGCTTTCCCAGAACTATAAAGTGGCTGCACAGTAGTGCTTTGCTACTGCAAGTGTGGGTTTCATATTAGCATTGGCATCACCTGAGAACTTTCTAGAAATGCAGAATCTTAGACCCGTTCGAGACTCATTGAGGCAGAATCTGTATTTTAACAAGTTTTCTAGGTGATTTAGCACACGTCGAAATTAGAAAAGTGCTTCTCTGGACTAGGGTTCTCAAATTTTGGCTGCGTGTCAGAATCACATGGTTAGCAGAGAGTTTGGTTTAATTGTCCTGGAAGTGTCCAGGTTGCATTCTCATCACCTGGAGCACTGGGATTTTAAAAGCCCTCCAGGTGACGCGAATGCAGGCTGAGAACAACAGGTGTAATAAGAACAAGCCTTGAGTTCTGGAGTCCTTTGGCCCTGTAATTATATAGTCAATCATATTTATAGAACTCCTCAATAATACAGGCAGTGGGGTAAATACTAGGACTATGTAACAACACAGCCAGACACAGTCCTGAACTCGGGGAGTGAGCTAGGCGAATTACTTATCCTCTCTGAACCTCAGTTTCCCATCAGTGAAATGCATTGTATAGCCATGAGCTATATAACAACGTTTCAGTCAACAAAATCCACATGTAAGACAGTGGTCACATAAGATTATAATAGAGCTAAAAATTTTCTACCACTTTGTGACTTTGTAGTCAACTTAGTGCAATGTGTTACTCACATGTTTGTAGTGCAATGTTTGTAGTGACACTGGTGTAAACAAACCTGTTGCGCTGCAGTTGTATGACAGTATAGCACATCCAATGATAGTACATAATACTTGATAATAATAATAAACAACTATGTTATGCTGGCTTATTTACTATACTATAATTTAATTGTTATTTTAGAGTGTATTCCTTCTTATTATTAAAAAAGAAAAGTTAATTGTAAAGCAGCCTCAGGCAGGTCCTTCAGGAGGTGTTCTAGAAGAAGGCACCATTATCTTAGAAGATGATAACTTCATGAATGTTGTCACCCCTAAAGACCTTCCAGGGGGGCAAACGTGGAGGCAGAAGACAGTGATATTGATAATTCTGACCCTATGCAGGCCTAGGCTAACATATGTGCTTGTGTCTTAGTTTTTTTTTTTTTTATTGAGTTGGAGTCTCACTCTGTCACCAAGGCTGGAGTGCAGTAGCATGCTCACGGCCACTCCAGATCGACCTGCTGGGCTCCGGTGATCCTTCGCCTCAGTCTTCCAAGTAGCCAGAACTACAGGCACGTGATACCATGTCTGGCTAATTTTTTATTTATTGTAGAAATGAGGTCTCACCAATTACCCTGGCTAGTCTTGAATGCATGGACTCAGGTAATCCACTTGCCTCAGCCTCCCAACGTGCTGGGATTACAGGCTAAACCACCAAGCTCAGCTGTGTCTTAGTTCTTAACCAAAAAAAAAAAAAAAAAAAAAAAATTAAGAAGTTAAATAAATAAATAAATAAATAAACAATGTCAAAAATAGAAGACTTGTAGAATAAGGATATGCAAGAAAATGTTCTTGTACAACTGTACAATGTGCTTGTGTTTTAAGCTAATTGTTGTTACAAGAGTAAAAAAGTTTATAAAGTAAAAAAGTTACTGTAAACTCAGATTTAACTTATTATTGAAGAATGAAAAGCTTTTTAAAAATTTAGTATGGCCCAAGTGTCTGGTGTTTATAAGTCTACAGCAATGTACAATGATGTCCTAGGTCTTCATATTCATTCACCACTCACTCACTCACTGACTCACCCAGAGCAAGTTCTAATCCTGCAATCCTGCAAACTGCATTCATGTGCCCTGTACAGGTGTACTATTTAAAAATATTTTGTACTCTATTTTTACTTTAGTTTTTCTGTGTTTGATGTTTAGATACACAAATGCCATTGTTTCACAATCGTCTGTGTACAGTAGTCATATGCTACATAGGGTTGTAGTTTAGGAGAAACAGGCTATACCATATAACCTAGGTGTGTAGTAAACTACAGCATCTAGGTTTGTGTAAGCATGTTCTATGATGCTCACACAAGAATGAAATAGCCTAACAACACATTTCCTAGATTATATCACCGTGGTTAAGTGATGTGTGGCATATTTCAGAGGCTTCTCTGCCCATATCACTTTTGGGATGAATCCCTGCCCACTCATCCAGCTGAGTAGGTAGCCAACTTTAGAATTCTACACTCAGCAAGGACACAGCTGGTTGGATAAGGAATGGACTCCGGACCAAAAAGACATAAACCCGCGGACTGGATTGCTATTACTTGTGTCATTAGCAAAATAATGACTTGTTGGTTGTGTTCTTTAACAAGAACATACTGTTTCCTAGAACTAGATTTATGACTGAGAGGGCCACCAAAGTTTGTGGGAGCTTGTTTGCTTCTGAGTAAGCTGACCTTTCTGAAACTGCCTTTCCAAGCATGACTTGCATGAAGATGACCAGCAAAAAACAAAGCCTGGCTTGGCAAGTGCCTGGGGAACAGCATTTTAGCTTGAATGGGCAGACAATGAACTATGGCATACTTGTCTCATTCTTGGGGTTTTCACAGACCAAATGCACAGTCATTTACGTCACAGATATTATTGATGCTTGCTCTAGAACAATATGTAGGCGAATGCTTATTTCTACTCAGGGTTTCTCATAGTATTAGGCATATTTCAGTCTTTGTGACTTTGCAAGGAAAATGGTGTTTCCCACAATTTGCATAAACTGGTACCAAGTAAGCCTCGCCCAAGTTCACAGTGTAAATCCAGCTCTGTCTGATTCCAGAATCCATACTCTTTTTGGAACCATATGATGTCTCCCATACTTTTTAATTTGACTTCTTTAATTTATGCTTTTTACAGCTATTTCCATTTGCTTAGGACTTTCCTAATTTTTTTTCTAAGATACATTTTTAGAAGGTGAGAAGGCTTTTGGAAAGAGAATATCATTGCTATAACCTAGAGAGAGGGTCTTCCTTTTTTCTCAGGGATGTATTTACCTATTACTCACAACTTTTTCTAGAAATAGAAATTAATTGCCTTCAACTTAAACCAAATCAGGATCAGTTATGTGCTCTGTAATTTTTTTTCTTAGCCTTCTGATTTTATCTTCATAATGACATCATACAAAGGCATAGGAGTCCATCTGTGTGGTTTGAGGAATACTAGAGCATTTGATGAATTGCCATAATTCTGGACATTTTTATCAAGGCGTTTTGTGCCTCTGCTGATGCCAATATATTGCATGGAAAGTATATCTATCTCATCATTAGAGTAATTTATTGGAAAGAGTTACCAGCTAATCATTGAAAGAATAGAATACTAAATAGATAAATTGAAATTAAGTAGAAAGGTATTGTTCAAAATGGTAGTCATAATTGCATATGGTAATTTAACACTTGAAATGTGGCTAGTTTGAATTGATTTGTGCTGTAGGTAGGTGTAAAACACACACTGGATTTCTATAACAACAACCAAAAAAGGTAAAATATTTCTTTAAATGTTTTTTATATTGATTACATGTTGAGATGATAAAACTTTGAACATACCAAGTTAAATAGAAAGTATTATTCAAATTAATTGCATCTATTGATTTTTAGTTTAATTTGGCTACTATAAAAATTAAAATTCCAAGTGCAGCTTGTGTTATGTTTCTACTGGTCTAGGCTAAAGTCAAACATGTAGGCAGAGCAGAGAGAGGCTAAAGCCCTTGTAAAGCTAACGTCATGAAGTGGATTGTGGGAGAATCCAGAAAGAGTGAAGGGTAACAAAGAAATTACAATAAAGAAAGGTTAGACATTTGTCTTATTTCACATTTGTGACCTGTATAAATTACTTTGCCCAAAAGGCAAAAGCCCCTGTTGCAAACACAACCTGGTATTGAGAAATATGCCTGGTATTTTCCCTTATTTCTGCTGAAATTAGAGCACAACTGTCATCAGAATGTAATGGACATTCCAGCTTAAGGCTTACTAGCGATCCCATTGCTCTCTGCTGGCTGCTTGAGAAAGCAGTCTCTCGTGAGTTCCTGCGAAGGGCTTCTCTAGTGGAGTGGGTTGGTTGTCCTGATGTGATGGATGTGCTCTGGCCTGTTGAGTCAAGCTCGGAACCCCAGGACCACCATACACTTTCTGCTTAGCCCTGGAAGGCAGGCTCAGATCAGGGGAAGGCTCAATCCCAATGACCTACTTCAAATGGGCCTAAATATTGACTTCAGTCTCGTGTGTTCCCTAGGAGTCTTCAGAACAACCTTCTAGGGTTCATTTGGACTGAATCAGAAAATGCCACAGCAACTCTGGAGTTAACCCAGGTGCCATCGTCTGGAATGTACTTGGGTGATTTTAGACAAGGACTTGCTCCTCTCTCTGATCTGCTTAGCTCAAGTTCTAGTTTAACCTAGTCCAGCATAACACAAGGCACATATGAAATTTTAAATTTTCTAGTAGCCAAGTTAAACTAAAAAGCAATAGATGTTATTAGTTTGAATAATGCTTTCTGTTTAGCTTAGATTGTTAGGAACCTTCATTTGCTTGGTTTTATCATGGTGAAGTATTCCATGATACTTTAGACATATGAAGTTAGGTTATTAAAATATAGTTGTACTCTTTTTCAAGGAGATTCAACATACTGACATTTGCTCTTATAGTGGAAAGATGAGGAAATGATTATTTGCCTTAACTTGTGATGAATCTTTTAACATTTTAAAATAATGATCTTCTAAGGACCCAACTCTTTAATTTTATTTGGGTAAAGCAAGGCCTATCTTACCAGTTATGTATTTTAGGTGTCAACTTGACTGGACAGGGGGATGCCCATATAAACGTTATTTCTGGGGTTGTAAGTGTATTTCCAGAAGAGGTTAACATTTGTATTGATGGACTGAGAAAAGCACATTCTCCTCCCTGTTGTGGGTGGGCATTCATGAGGGCCTGAGTAAAATAAGAGGCCTCACTGCTTAAGCTGGTACAGCTCATTTCATCTCCTCTTGCCCTCAGACTTGGGTATACATCATTGGCTCCCTAATTCTCAGGCCTTTGGACACAGAGTGGATTACGTTATCAACTTTCTCAAATCTCCAGGTTGCAAAGGGTAGATTGTGGGACTTCTCAGCCTTCTTAATCCCATGAGCCAATTCCATATAATAAGCCCTTTCCCGATATATAAATATAAATGTGGTGTGTGTGTGTGTGTGTGTGTGTGTGTGTGTATCTTCTACTAGTTCTGTTTCAGATATCCATGGCTATGGAACAAATTATACTAAGCATTGTGGCCGCAAACAATGCTTATTGCCATTTTATTTCTCAGGTTTTGTGGAATTCCATTAGTTCATAGCAGGGCCAGCTGGTCTCTTCTCAGTGATATCTGAGGTCTCAGCAGAGATGACTCAAGAAGGGCTTGCTGGGATGGTTTGACTACAGCCATTTGACTGTAGTCTTCGTTTTTGTTTTCAGTTAGAGGTCATGGTTTTCTTTGGCATGGTCTTTCCATATAAATAGTGTGGGCTTTTTTGTAGCATGGTGATCTCAAGATAGTTGGACTTCATACATTGAGACTGGCTTATCCCAAGTGAAATTGAAAGTTATCAGGGCTTTTAAAGTTCAGCTCCTACAAAAGAGAAACAGCCTTGATATTTGAGAGCTGGCTGGGCATTATCAGATAAGCCTTGGTGTTACTAGGCGTTCTCTTGGTAATCACCACTAGACCATAGCTTTTTGTATTAAACAAACATTTTCAAGCTTGACCTCAGACAAGGTTATTCTGTGATGAAGATAGAGCAAAACACACACACACACACACACACACACACGCACACACACACACAGCCAAAAAATCAAAACTCCCCCAAACCAAAATGCTCCTTAATTATGTCCAAAACAAAGACGTTATGGATAATATGAATACCTGCTGCATCTTCACTAATTATAGCATAAGCCTCATTCCATTTATTTTGCTTTGTAGATAAAAATTATTGAGATACCCAATCATGGAATTACCACCACTTCCCAACAGTATCCACTCTGGAAAAAAGCCCACCTCCTTGAATTCACCAAGATCAGTGCCACAAGCTCAAGCTCTGTAAGAAGTTCCTTCTGATACCCTGTTACTGAGATACTCCATGGCTTTCCACCGTGTTCCTTCTCTCCCACTGCAGCTAGTCAATAAATCCATATTTCTCCTTACCACAGGTATGCTCCTGGTAGTCTTATCTAAAGACTCCAGGCATCCAAATCAGCATAGTGTCACTTCTACTGCATTCTATTGGTCAAAGAAAGTCACTTAAATTCAAGGGGAAGGGAAAAAGACTTCACTTTCTGGTAGCTAAGACAGCATGTGTATATCAGGAGGAAATGGATTGATGTTGACCATCTTTGAAAACAGTCTACTTAAACATTCACTTAAAATTTTCAAAATGTAGTTGAATTATCATTTAAAAATGTATGTGAGACATTGACCACTTGGTGGTAGCCTGTGGCTAGGCTTTATTCAGGTAATACAAGGATTTAGCTTCTATTTATACTTTCAAAATATCACTTTCTTTTCTTCATTTTTTAAAAAACTTAATTTTAAAAAAACATTCTTTTTTTTTTTTTTTTTTTGAGTTGGAGTCTCACTCTGTCACCCAGACTATAGTGCAGTGGCCGCTCCCGGCCACCGCAGCCTCGAACTGCTGGGCTCTGGTGATCCTTCCGCCTCAGCCTTCCAAGTAGCCGGAATTACAGGCATGTGCTACCACGCCCGGCTGATTTTTTGATTTATTGTAGAGATGAGGTCTCCCTGCCCAGGCGGGTCTCAAACCCGTGAGCTCAGGCAATCCACTCACCTCAGCCTCCCAAAAGCGCAGGATTACAGGCTGAGCCACTGAGCCCAGCTAAAACATTCTTTTTATACATTTTGTTTTTGTAGGTGAGCTCTCTCTATGTTTTTCAGTTTGGTCTTGAACTCCTGACCTCAAGCAATCCACCTGCCTTGGCCTTCCAAAGTATTAGGAATATAGGCATAAGCCACCAAATTCAGATAGCGTTTTTGTTTTTGAAAACAAGTAGGCAAAAAGGAGAGAAAACATGAAGTTTTACACATAAATAGGGAATCCATGGGCATCTATGGTTAACCTCAGGGTGACTGTATATAATATGTAAGTATATGTATATGTAATATGTAATTATATATAATATGCAATATATATATAATTGCTATATGTATCAAGATAAATTGCCAAGACTAATTATAGCACAAGCCTCATTCCTTCCTTTTGCCTTCTAAATAAAAGTTTGGGACACTTAATCACAGAATTACCCCCACTTTCATTCCAGCATCCACTCCAGAACATCTTTGCCTTCTCACACCTTCGCCTTCACCCAACATACCATACACAGACCCTCTGTTCTTTTCTGGCTGCTGGTGGCTGCTTCCTGCTTTGCTGTGGGATCTCCTTGCTGGTCACTTTCTGGGGCTCTGGACCAAACACCTTTTCTGCTTGTGTTGCTGTTGCCATCATGTTTATTGAAGAAGAGTCGGTGGGACCAAGGCCATTCTCCTTTCATGACTCCCTTCATTTCTCCCAGGGACCACTAACCACAGGCTGCTATGTGCAAAAGATTTTAACTATGAGACTACCGTGTAGAAAGGAACTTTGACAAAGCAGTGTCTGACAGCTTAGTCCTCCACATTCACCAGTCCCAGGGGAAGGTCCTTGTTTGTCTCTCCTGTTTTCCTCTTCTAGTGGGAAAAAGGTCACATGTGGATAGCACTTTTTGATGCCCTGTTGTCTTGATACATACAGAAATAGGATTTATTGACTAGCTTCAGTGAGAGATAATGTACACTATGGTGGAACTGTGCTGTGTTTAAATATGAGGGTGTTAGGAAAGACTTTTTATAGTGCTTGGGCTTTTGGTAGGTGATTTTGGAGAGTTCAGAGCTTTGTTCTGGAATAGTTGCTGTCAGGAAGTGGGGGTAATTCTATGACTGGATAACTTAATTTTTATCTGGAAGGCACAAGGAATGGAATGAGGTTTACGTTATAACTAGTCTATAACTTGTCTTGATATATACAGCAATCATATATTTATACACACACATATATACATGTGGTTATATATTATGTTTATAACTACCATAAAGTTAACTATGCATTTTCTATTCGTATGTAAAATTGTGTTTTCTCGTCTTTTTGCTTATCTGTATTTATTTTTCTATAATGAGCATGTATTGTTTTTGTAATATGACAAAAAAATCAAAAGTCTCATTTTTATCATAAAAAAAGAAGGGGTTTTAAACAGGGTACCCTAATGATTCAGATGTTTGGAAAGCCTTTTTCCCTGAGTTTTACATTTCTCATCATTTTCTCTTAAACCTTTCCAGCAAATGTTTAGAATGCAATATGGAAAAAGACAGTGTGGTTTCCAATGTAAATGCCTCAAGAAGTTTTCAATACTTTTAAGTCATGTGATTAGAGAACAGGTCTTAATAAAGACATAAAGTGTTGCCCAGCCTAGTTGAATAATCAATTTAGTTAGTGAGCAGTTTGGGGAAAGGAAGAGCTGAATTTCTTGGCGGGCTAGAAATGCATAGCTTATACTCCAGAGCCTCAGAAAACAGCATTGCAGAAGTTGTCTGTAGAAGCAAGATAAAGATGATGTCATCTTATAAGATCCTTTAGGGACACCACCTTGGACAAAGCTTTATTAAGGCCCAACTGACACTAAATTCCATCTTTTGAAGCAAGAGATGTCTTGCTTCTAATGTTGAATGCATTTCTCTAGCATCTAGTCATCAAACTTCAAGGTGATTAAATGAGCATACAGGAGGTGTTAGTACATGCTCTTGAAACACAATAAGGGGCATTGTGGTTGCATCCTTTCAAGCATCTTGCTTTTTAAATTGACTTTGTTACTCATTAGCTTTCTCATCTATGGGTAAAAAAAGAGGTTGAATGAAGCATATGAAGACCAAGAATGAAGACTTTATAGTTTAGGAACATATGTAAGCATGTTCTATATGCCTCATACTGCTATATACTTTCTCACATGTTACAAAATACTTATGACATTAATAGCAGCCATTGATTGAGTGCTTACTGTGTCCCAGATGTGTTATATCCATGTGTCATTTAATCCTTAAAGCAATAAGCTAATCCTCTTCCCTCTTATTTTATAGATGGAATAACTGACACTCAGAAAGGGTAAGTCATTTGCCTAAAGCCTCAAAGTTAGTATAAAGCCATTGTAGGATATTAAACACAGTATTAAAGTCTCCTTACCCTCAGTTCTGAGATATTTCCACTAATTTTATTGTGAAACCTCCTTGATTCTGATTATTAAATGTGTTCTTTGCTCTGAGCAAGTGATTTTTGCTGTTTCTCATTTTTATTTTACACTCGAGAGCCAAATCTTTGGTGCAAATGTGGGAAAAAGATGACAATGGAATCTGCCTACAATGTTCTTGAATTTTTCCTCATTTGACATTTATCTATTATCTGGCCTAATGCAAACATATGCAGTGATTTCCACTTACGTTTTACTACTTATTGAATTTTCTCTTCTTGATCCTTGGGGGCAAACTTGTAAAAGAGAATCTCCAGTGACCACTGATGAGAACAAAACCACTTAAAGGCAAGAAGGTATTGTGAGTCTTCGGTATTGGCCTGATGTTTTTTCCCCTAGAATTCTCTTCAGTAAGCCGGGCTCGGTGGCTCAGCCTGTAATCCTGCGCCTTTGGGAGGCTGAGGTGAGTGGATTGCCTGAGCTCGCGGGTTCGAGACCCGCCTGGGCAGCGAGTCCTCATCTCCACAATAAATAAAAAAATCAGCCGGGAGTGGTAGTGCATGCCTGTAATTCTGGCTACTTGGAAGGCTGAGGCGGAAGGATCGCCGGGGCCCAGCAGGTCGAGGCTGCGGTGGCTAGGAGCGGCCACTGCACACCAGTCTGGGCAACAGAGTGAGACTCCAACTCAAAAAAAAAAAAAAAAAAAAAAAAAAGAATTCTATTCAATGAATGATGCAGTTTGAAACAAATTCTCTCACAGTGAGATACCCAGGGAAACTCAGTGGAGAGCAACAAAAATGATTAAATGTTTCAAAAATAAGACCCTTGAGGAAGAGGTAAGAGAATTGAACAGTGTTCAGCCCCGGGTCAAGAAGACTTAGGGGAAAAATAACTCTATAAATATGTGTGTGAAGATAGTGAACAAGGAGAAAGGTGATTATTCTCATTATAAAGGAGGGAGAAGGAAATACAAAAGAGATTAAATAACAGCCCGAAAGTTTTAGCTTAAAACATGATATTAATACATACTAAGGTACCTTATTAAAAATTCCATTTCAATCTATTATGACTGGGATGGTTACTCGGGCAAAGTGTTTGCCCAACTTGAATCTCAATTTTTTTCATTTATAAAATGAGAGATAAAACTATCTTATTAATTTATCATGGTTTTTAAAAATGAGATAATAAATGGATTCTTTACTATGAGCCCTGCACTGAGAGTACACTCTGGCTACATTCTTTCTCTCCATACAACAAACTTAAGAGGTTGATCGTCTTATTATTACCTTGTTGCAGAGGAGGAAACTGGAGGGTCAAGGGGTTTAGTGGGTTGCTATAGTTTCACTCTATGTGTGTAGTCTTCGGTAATTCAGTCTGTCTCTTAATTGATGTATAGCCTTCTTGCTACTTGCACCTACTGCTTTGGGGGATCCTCTCCGATTGTCTCCTTTTTTCTTAGTAACTAAGGTCAAATATGGAAAACTTTCATGGTCTTGGTGAACCTGAGAGAATCAAGCATGTGAGAGTATTTCAAATATTTAGCCTCCTGCTTCCTCATCATTAGATTAAGGATAATTAAGATAATGGTGAGCCGGGCTTGGTGGCTCAGCCTGTAATCACGTGCCTTTGGGAGGCTGAGGTGAGTGGATTGCCTGAGCCCGCGGGTTCAAGATCCACCTGGGCAGCGAGACCTCATCTCTACAATAAATCAAAAAATCAGCCGGGCGTGGTAGCGCATGCCTGTAATTCCGGCTACTTGGAAGGCTGAGGCGGAAGGATCGCCGGAGCCTAGCAGGTCGAGGCTGTGGTGGCCGGGAGTGGCCACTGCACTCCATTCTGGGCGACAGAGTGAGATTCCAACTCAAAAAAAAAAAAAAGATAATGGTGAAAGTGCTTGTTCCAGGGAGTGAAAAAATAAAAGTGTATTAACTCCAAACCTGAGAATAATTTGAGAGGAGCTTGGCTATTCATTTGGGAGAGTTAGTCAGGGAGTGGGGTGTCAGTTATCTTGGGGATAAGCAGGATGAATTGGGAGTGTCTGGTTTCTAAGGTACTCCTTCCTGCCTGGACGCAGGTGAGTGGAGTGGATGGTTATTCCGATTGAGCATGAAGACTTTCCTGGAGACCATGTACATTTCTAAATTAAGGGAAACCAAAAGGAAAGCAAACACTTAATGACTTTCTAGGTACTAGGAACAAGATGAAGTCATAACTTGGATTGGCCAGGTAAAACAATCTTAAGAGGGAGAAGATGGGTTTTATTCTTCTCAATGGGCTGAGACTGTTTAGCAGACCTCTTTGCACCAAGTTTATATTTATATGTATATATATATATATATATATATATATATATATATATATATAATTTTTAAATTTTCACCTATTTGAAAATTTATTGTGTTTCTGAATGAAGAATAATTGTAAAATAGTTAAAATTTACTGAAAAGATAGTGCCAGGCACTTTGGTAATAAGTACCTTGCATGCATTTGTCCATTTATTATCATAGTATTCTTGTAAGTCAGAGTTATTTATTGTTATTCATTCCCCCACACTGAGCTTGGCATTGTCTTCCTCATATGAGAAGTATGTTTGATCACCATAGTGAATCTTAGAATACTACAGATATTGAGTGAATAGAAGCCAGGGATGATATATGCCCTGCAGTGCACAGCACAGTTTCCTAGAAGGCAAAATTGCCCAGCTGAAAATGCAAATAGAATTTCTCTTGGCTGGGCGCAGTGGCTCAGCCTATAATCCCAGCACTTTGGGAGGCTGAGGTGAGAGGATTGCCTGAGCCCCGGGGCTCAAGACCAGCCCGGGCAATCTGGCGAGACCTTGTCTCTACAATGAATCACAAAAGCTAGCTGAGTGTGGTGGCCTGTGTCTGTAGTTCCAGCTACTTAGAAGGCTGAGGTTGAAGGATCACCTAAACTCAGCAGGTCGAGCATGCCACTGCACTCCAATCTGGGTGACAAGAGTGAGACTCCAGCTAAACACACACACACACACACACACACACACACACACACACACACACACACACACACACACACGAATCCCTCTAGAGAAAAGTTTTAGGTTCAAAAAGAGGCTCAAGTTTCTGAGAAACACCTGAGTATACCTTCAATGCGACATGAAGGTGTTTCCTATTAGAGAGAACATTTGGCTTTTTCTTTATGTGCAAGTTGCTATAAATACTGAAGGGCCCCACTCACTTGTAACAGGATCCTTAATAATGGCAGTAACTAAAATGTACATTAAATGAAAGGTGATTATTGAAGATGAAGGGGCTTGGATTTTATCTATAAAGTACAATAGTTCTCAGACCTTATTAATCTGAAGAATCTTCAGGAAAGCTTTGAAAACACAGTTTTCTGGATACTAGCTCTGGAGATTCTGATTCAGTAGGGCTGAGGTGGATAGATGGCCCTGGAATCTGTGTTGTTATTCTGTAGTGATTCTAATAGTTAACGAGGTTTGAAATCAGCCATCTCATCCAATTTATCCATTTGCAAATGGCAGTTGTGAGTGCCCGAGGTGCAGTGCTCAACCCAGCACTCAGATCTCTGCTTCTTCATCTCCCAGTACAACCCTTTGATCACTGCTCTTTGCTTCTTCCTGGTGTTGGGGGTCTTCATAAGAAAAGCAAAGAAATAGAGAGAAAAAACAAATTAAAGACATTTTGAATTTCTTTTGTCAAGTATAATTTTATATTTAGTGGGTAGAAATGCATGCTTGTTATGTGGATTTATTGTATAGGGGTGCGGATTAGGCATCAGGTGTTCCATGTCCCAGGTAGTAAACACTATACCCAGTAGGAAATTTCTAAACTCTAACCTCTCTCCCTGTATCCTTTCTTTTGGGTGTCCCTAGAGTCTATTATTTTCATATTTGTGGCTGTTTAGTTCCTGCATATAAGTGAGAATACACGGTGTATTGTTTTCTGTTTCTGAGTTAGTTCACTTGGGATGATGTTCTCCAGTTCCATCCATGTTGCTGCAAAGGATGAGTTAAGCCTTTTTGATGGCTTCAGAGTATTCCATGGTGCATATATATTATATGTTCTTTATCCAGTCAATTGTTGATGAGCACTTACATTGGTTCCATGATTTTGCTTTTGTGAATAGTGCTGCAATGAACACATGCTTTTTAATATAATGATTTATTTTCCTTTGGATATATATCTTTTGAATAGTGAGATTACTAGGTCAAATGGCTGAATTTCTAAGGTAAGTTAATGTTCACCTGCTATTTAACCCAAGAGTCTTCACTGGACATTTGCTGTGCATTTAGATGGCAGGCCATCAGGTTTTAAGATGATAGTGCAATCCTACGATTGATCATGGCATGGGTGGAGTTTGCAACCATCCAGATAATTAGGAAAGTTCACTAAATAAAAGCTGTAGCTTCAGTATTTAATTTCTAGTCAGGAGGTTGTTTGTGACTGTCAGGGAGCAAAATATTGAGTTTCTTTTTCTTTAAGGCAATGAAGTGATGTTAAGGAGAGTCAAAGGAGTCACTAAAAATCTTCAGATTAAAATATGGCTGCCGGCCCTGAATGGGCTCTTTGACAAAGAGAGTCAAAGGAGTCACTTTAAGCTGGGAAGCCAAACTGACGTCTCAATGGCAGAATCCCGGAGGAAGTTGTTTCAGTTTCACCCATCTATGGAGATTTTGAGTCACTGAGGAGAAAACCCTGGTTGAACAGGTGACTGAATTGTGTGCAGAGAGAGTGAGAGTGCACGCACGCGAAAGACAGTGTGTGTAATAACTTTAAAATCTTGAAGTTGGGGAGAGAGCTCACTACATTTAGGAAATAAGGTAGCAGAAGCACAGAAATAAAACTGCCTACAGAAAATTAACATAGAAGAAGCCTGAGCCCTGCCCTTCTAGCTATTGTAGAAATGAACAGATCTGTTGGTTTGCAGAGACACTGCAATAAAGAACAATCGATTATCTACATGCTCTGATCCCTGTGGAGGGGGAAGCCACTCCCAAGGTTGTTAAACATACTTAAATACCCTTAAACAATGAGTCATCAAATACATTGGGTATTGGGTCCACTATCAGGGGGAGAGAAGGCCTGTTAGTAGTTCAAACTTCACCAGCATGCAATTTACTTATGTCATAAATCCTCACACGTACCACCCCAACCCCCACAAAAATACACATACACACATCGATGAGACATAAGATCTCCTTAATGGCATCCTAAAGTTTAATCGGCCAAAAGGCATGAGTAGTTTTGTCCACTAGGGATTCCCAATTGCTCCTATAGATAACTTAAACCTAAGACTGGTGTTTGAGATGTTGCTCAGATTAGGCAGTTTGGCACGCCAACTAGGAAGCAACCTGTGACTCTTACCCAGAAACTGACTGGGTGCAGGAAGACAATCTCAACATCAGTGTGATTCAACTCCCCAACCAATCAGCAGCCTCTAGCTCTCTGCCCACCAAATTTCCTTTAAAGCCCCTAGACTCTGAATTCTCAGGGAGGTGGATTTGAGAAATAACTCCAATCCTCTTCATGCAGCAGCTTTGCAATATTAAACTCTGTCTCTGTTATAAAAGCTGTGCCAGCTTCGGTTTTTCTAGGCTGCAGGCATAAGAACTTGCTCAGGCTCTGAGAGCAAGAGTTAAGTAACTCCTTAGGTCAGGAGCAGGCCTAGGATTTGACCCACAGTTGTCTGACCTCTGGGGCGGACCTTGGAAATGCAGCTCTTTCTATCTACACTAGGAAGGCTGTGGCAAGCCTGGAAAGCACAAGGAAAGAGTCCATTCAGGGCCAGCAGCCATATTTTAATCTGAAGATCATTTTGCCAGCCTCAGGCTGAGAACTCAGATATCCTGATTTTATTTTCTGGCTTAAACTCTGACCCAAGACTCTGTGCCTTCCCCACTCTCCACTCCAAGGTTGGCATGGGATCTAGGGTCACGCCAGCCTATGGCATGGGATGCTGAATTTTATCTGTAGTGTCCAGTCTGGCCCTAGCCTCATTGTCAGGATAACTGAATGGCTCTGTCTTGCCTATCCTCTACCAACCTTCTGTTTTTGAGTCACTCTTCAACCAGATGTTTTCCAGAATGCTGTCTCTCATGGGGCAAAGAAAATGAGGCCTGAGCAGAGAAGATTCAGCGGGTGGTCGTTTGGGACCAAAGTGTGCTCTCAACAGAGCCACACAGTACTTGGAGTGCAGACTTTCCCTACCAAAGTGTGCTCTCAACAGAGCCACACAGTACTTGGAGTGCAGACTTTCCCTGCCTTCTCGCGTCCTATCTCCAGTGCATCACTCACAGCCTTTGAAGAGAAGGATACAATAGAAGACGTTACAAAGTAGTCACATTTTTGCTTCTGATTCTTAAAGACCTTGGGCCTGGGGGAACTCAACAGCAAAAGAGATTTCTAGCTACCCAGCACCAGAGAACTAGGCTGAGAAGTAACGTGGAAGGGAAACAGGAGAAAGATTTATTCCAGGGGTTTAGATTTGATGTGGGTTAGCAGGGGAGCTTTGCATAAACCCCGATTAGGCTTGAGGATCAGAGATTGGAGAAGATGCGCGTGGTCCAGTGTCCTGGTCTAGGCAGAGACTTGGGGGATGTTAGGCCCCATTACAGAGATGGCTGTACTGGATGTCTGGTTGGTGTTCCTGAGACAGCCTCATTCACCCAGTGCATCAAGCCCTAGCAGGGCCCAGCTCCAAGAGTCTTTCCCCTGCACCAGAGAGTAGGGTGTCAGAGGCAGAGGGCCCTAGCCTGACAGAGCTTCCCCTGACCCCAGCATGATGTAAGAGTGACAAGATTTCCTACTACAAGAGAGGAAGGCAGGGGAAATGAGAGAGAGGGCAGGACCCAGTGAGGTCTTGCAATCAGTAACAAGGGCAGACATTGTGTTCAGGAGTGTAGAGTGAGAGAGGAGACCAGCAGGAGACAGCGATATGTTCTGATGTCAGCATGGGTGGGTAATGAGGGAGATTCAGACAACACTACCCTCATCCTCTACAAGTACTCTAGAACTCAAACACAACCCTAGGGGAGGTTACTTGTCAAAGCAATTAAGATGACATTTTAAAATGTTACTTTTATTTTGTGTGCGTGTGTGCTTTTTTTTTTCCTTTTTTCTGAATTGGGGTCTCACTGGGTCACCCAGCCTGGAGTGCATTGGCACGATCATGGCTCACTGCAGCCTTGACCTCTTCCTGGGCTTCAGCGATCCTCCTGCCTCAGACTCTTGAGTAGCTGGAACTACAGGCACACGCCACCACACCCAGCTAATTTTTTTTAAATTTGTTGTCATGATAAGGTCTTGTAGTATTGTTTAGGCTGGTCTTGAACTTCTGGACTCAGGTAATTCTTCTGCCTCGGCCTCTCAATATGCTAGGATTACATGTGTGAGCCCCTGCACCTGGCCAAAAGTTACTTTTAAAAATAGGGGACTATAAATGAACCCCTGAGATTCTAGGAGCCCCGAAAGTTAGGAAACTTACAACTCTTTTCTGAAACTTCCAAAATCCTACTTAAAAAAAGGAATGTTTTGTGATTCAGAGATATTAAAGCCTAATCAAAGTAGGCTGTTTTATTTATTTTCCTTTGTTGGTTTGTTTTAAAGAAAAATCCTGTGTCTAGTAACTTTAATCAAATGTGTTCTTTTTATTTGTTGCTCCCTTTCATTGGATTCTGGGACAACATTCTGAATGGAGAAGCCTCATCCTCTTGTTTTCTCTGGTCTTTCTTTACCACGGGGCGTATCCCCCAGGAGCCTTCCTCTGACTTTCAGACCAGGGACACAGACACAGGTTCTCCTGGGTTGGTAGCCAACATCTCCCTTTCCTCCAGCTTCTCCTTCCATGACAGATCACTACCTTTGACATCTCAACATCCTCCTTTGTGGGCTGCTACGACTTGATTGCTGTTAGATTAGCCTTATTATTATCACTCCAGCTTATCTGGTGTGATCACAGCATGTCTCAGCTTGCTGGAAGATACGGGCTATTAGGAACCACTTGTTAGAACAGTGGGAGGAGACAGCAAGAAGCCAGAGCCCTGCAGTTCAGCATTTGACTGATGGGGCTGTGAGCAGAAAAACACCATGGCTGGACTCATGTGCTTCCGAGGAGTCTGAAAACAACAACGATGCTGCACTGTCAGTCTCACTAGTTCAGTTAAATGAATTGATATCAATTTAATTAATGAATTTATTGTTCAAGACCTGTGGGATCTCCCTGTGTGCTGGGTTCGGTGTCAGATACAAGGGATACAGAAATGAGCTATGCCATGCATGCTGCGAGGCACTTCTGTCCTGATAGGAACACAGACTGGTAAGGCCAGAAACATTATTTTAAAATGTGTTAAAAATTACTGAGTAGTAATTGTGTGCCAGCCTCTGTGATAGCATGCAGGGAGAAAGCATTGTAGTTACTGGACTTAAGGAGCTCCCAGTTTCATTCAAGGTGACCGGTGCTTTCACAGAACAATTTGCAAGGTTCACTCCATTTAGTTTAACAATTATTCTAGGGCACTATGTCTTATCTTCTTACACAAACATACATCTCTATCTGTCTATCGTCTGTCTATCTATCTATCTACCTATCTATCTATTTATCTATCTATCATCTATCTATCTGCTATGTATCTATATCATCTATCTATCTATATTATTTATCTTTATATATATATAGCAGGAGTCCCCAACCCCCAGGCCACAGACCAGTACCAGTTGATGACCTGTTAAGAACCAGGCCACACAGCAGGAGGTGAGTAGCAGGTAATCTAGCAATATTCATCTGTATTTACAGCTGTTCCCATTGCTTGCATTACTGCCTGAGCTCCACCTTCTGCCAGATCAATGGTGGTATCAGATTCCCATAGGAGCATAAACCCCATTGTGAACTGTGATGCAAGTGATCTAGGTTGCATGCTCCTTATGAGAATCTAATGCCTGATGATCTGAGGTGGAACTGAGGCAGTGATACTAGTGCTGGGGAGCAGCTGCAAGTACAGATTAACACTAACAGTGAGGTTTGACTGCACAGAGATCATAATAAGTCAATTGCTTGCAGACTTATATCAAAACTCTATCAGTGAGTGGTAATTGAGTTGTTATACTTCAATTGCCCAGCTGCATCTGGTAGCAGGCTTTAAGTCAGAATCCAACACTTATTGTAGTCCATGCATGGCCCATTCATTATTTTATTTGCTATTTCTGTCTGCATCATTTTTATGATGAGTTGTATAATTATTTCATTATATATTACAATGTAATAATAATAGAAATAAAGTGCACAATAAATGTTATGTGCTTGAATCATCCTGAAATGATCCCCTCCTCTAGTCCTTAGAAAAATAGTCTTCCATGAAACTGGTCCCTGATCCCAAAAATGTTGGGGACCAATGAGCTACATTATCTATCTATCTATCTATCTCTTATCTATATATGTGCATATAATGTATAATATACATATATGATAAAAAGAAATGGTCTATCATCTATCTATATATGTGTGTACATACACACACATAATAGAAATTATTTCTCTATAGTACCTATGTGTACATGTATATTGTACATGTATACATATAATAATATGTATATTTACACATATATAATAGAGATTATCATCTATCCATATATGTGCATATATAAACAAATATAATAGAAAGATCATGTCATCTATATATGTGTATATAATATATAATATACCTATATAATAAAGACTATCATCTATTTATCTAGCTATACATATGTGTGTATATATACACACATACATGCAGAAGATTATCTACCTACCTACTTATTGAAAGAAAGCAGGGGGAGAGAAGTATCCATCCATGGAAGTGTCTTGAAGCAGGTCTCCAGATTATTCCAGATTATTATTTTTGGATTATGAGTAGTACATTTTCCTCCCCAATTTAACCATATGCATCTGCAATATAACAATCTAATATTCTTCTTCCCTTGGCAGTTTTCAATCTCTCCTTTAAGAGGTATTAATATTGCTATTGTTTCTTAACACTTAGTGTGTGCCAGATTCTGAATACAGCACTTTCTTTACATTATTTAATATAAATCTCACACACAAAAAAACTAGTGAGGTAGGAACTATTAATTTAAGAATACCAATCAAAAAATGATTCTTGGAGAGGTTTATTTGCCCAATGTAACAGCCGGGAAGTGACAGAGTTAGAATATGAAATTTGATCTGTTTCACATCACGTACTCAGCTGTATCAAAATTTACTGACTTTTCACTTTGTGTCTGGCCCTTTTCTAAGAGATCCCACACCTGTGACCTCTTAGTCCTCACCACAACCCTTGGGGGTGGGACCTATTTTACAGATGGAGATACTGAGGTTCAGAGAGGATGAGTAATTTGCCTAAGGATATAAGGCAAGTAGAATTTAAGACTTGGTCTTTCTATTTATTTATTTATTTCTTTATTTTAAAGGTTGACAAGTTGGTTTTTTATTTCACGTTGTTTTATTTATTTTTTTCAGAAGCAAGGTCTTTCTGTGTTGCTGAGACTGCGTGCTGTGGTGTGATCATAGCTCTCTGCAGTCTCCACTTCCTGGGCTCAAGCAATCCTCTTGCCTCAACCTCCTGAGTAGTTGGGACTACAGATATGTACCACTATGCCTGGCTAATATTTTATCCTTTGTAGACACAAATCTTGCTATTTTGCCCAGGCTAGTCTCGAACTTCTAGCCTCAACGGATCCTCCCACCTTGGTCTCCCAATGTGCTAGAATTACAAGTCACCGATCCCAGACTAAAGTTGGTTTTCCGACTTTGGGAGCAATTGTACCATATCTTTTAGTGTATGTTTAATTGTATCCAAGCAAAAGGGAGGAAATTAACATTATTAAATTTCTCCTTAATATCAGGAGACACATATAGGAATATATGTATATTTTTTTTCTAAGACAGGTCTATTCCTATATATACATATAGGAATATATGTATATATATTTTTTCTAAGTCAGCTCCTTTCTGGTCAATCTCCTATCTGGGCAGATTGATTTTTTTTTTAAACCGACTATGATAGAGCAAGTTAAATGTTAACTTCTTAATTGGTCTATTTTTCCCATTACATTCCTTTACTTCTCAAAGAAATAAAAATGGAGGTACTAACATTATTTTATAAATTAAAGAGTGTTAATTCCTAAAGGACTAACAAGGAAAAACACCCATGACCAGCATGCATTTGACCAGTGATTTGTTCTTGCCCTTGTGTTTCTAAGCATCTTTAAATTCACACACACGAATGAGTTTCACGATACTTCTAATTCTTGTTAGGTCTACTTAAAATAAAAAAGTGGTTTTTAAGGTGTATGGCATGGAGCTATGTTGTCTCCTGTGTCCAGGGCACAAGTGCCCGTGGCTTGAAAATGTCATGTGTGGTTTGATCACGTGTCTAAAAAGAAGATGAGAATGAATGTTACAATAGGAGCTTTGTTGTAACTACCCATGTGATCAGAAACAAACAAACAAAAGTTATGGATGAAAGTGAGAGAAGTAATTCAGACACAGTGATGAGAAAAGATTACAAGAGCTGAAAATGTCCCATGGGACTGACAGGTATGGGGAAAAAGGACATGTGTGAGTATGGTGCATTGTCTCATAACATATCCATAGGAGTCATTTCTCCAACTAAAAACTGACATGAAAATTCTACTATTAAAACATTCAGGGCTAGAATTATAATGTTCATAGTTAGAATGTAGGAGTCTGTGAATGAACCTCTGAGATTCTAGGAGCACAGTGAAAGTTAGGAAACTTACAATTCTTTTCTGAACCTCCCAAGATCCCACTAAAAAAACCCAAACAACTTATGTCTTGTGATTTAGAGAAATGAAAGCCTAATTGAAGCAGGCTGTTTTATTTATTTTTCATTTTTTTTAAAAAAGGAAAAGCCTGTATTTAGTGACTAATCAAATGTGTTCTTTTTATTTGTTGCTCCCTTTTATTGGATTCTGGAACAAGCTGATGCAGTGTGTGTGTGTGTGTGTGTGTGTGTGTGTGTGTGTGTGTGTGTATGTTGGTGGGGAGACTATGTTATTGCCACAATAAATATTATAGCACAAAACCCCGCTAGACCATTTTCCCTGGTGATAGCTGTTTGAGAGTGCACTGAGGCTTGGTTACTGTGAATTCATGCCTCGTGTACATTATTGTAAAATGAACATTGCGATAATCCGTTGCCTTAATGGGTCTGGAATTGACAATAAGTAAGAGAGGCAGGCTACGGTAGGGGCGCAGGTACAGTGGTAGCCAAGGAACTGGGAGGTGTACCCAATTTGTCAGGAGGCCATTTTGAATCTTCATACTTTGTTTTAATGAGCAAAAAGGGGTTTCTGCCCCGGGTCTCCATGTTTAAGTGCAAGTATGTTTAACCTGCCAACCATGGGCTGCACACAACCCCGGACAGCTAGTAATGTAGCACCACAAAATATTTTAACGTCATTTTTTTTTAGCATTTATTTCCTTCATGATGCCATGCACCGTTCCATTTTTGAAGTTCACAATCACACCTCATTCATGACATTGCTTTTTGGCAGCACAAACATTTGTGAGCAGGTGTTTTCAATTATGAAGCACATAAAAAGCCAAACTCAAGCAAACGTTTCTGATGAGCACCTTGAGAACTCACTAAGAATTGTGACCACTTCCATTGAACCAGACATTAATTAATTTGTTTTTCAAAAACAAGGTCAACTTTCCCACTATTTTTATGTTGTTCTCATTTTTCTAAACTTTATGAAAAAAATATAAAAAGAAGTCTTATTATGTATTTACATTATCTATTTTATATAATTTATTTGCAGCCTAAGACAATACCTCTTTACTCAATGTGTCCCAGGGAAGCCAAAAGGTAGGACACCACTGCTTTAGAAGGTCCTTCTCTGGCCCTTTTCCAGCTGTGTCAGACCAAGAAGTACAAAGAGATGTGCTTATGCAGACTGCCTGTATCTACCCCTTCTGGAACATCCTCTAGCAATCTGGTATCCAAACTTTCTTGCCTAACTTCCAACTTTTCCCACCCCTCTTCCAGGGTATCTTCTTGGAGTTCATCATTTCGAGGGGAAGTTACTCTGAAGGTGGGAATCCCCAGGCCCCGGAGGTTGGATGTCCAAGGGGAGGCTGTTACTAGAGATGTGAACAAAGCTTAGATGCCAGATGGGTTGGACATAGGTGCACATGAGTCTCTCTATGGTGCAACAGAATCTAGGAGTAGAAGGATGAAGTGTGGGCTCTGGGCTGAGGAACACACCAACTTCCTCCAGCATGAAACTCTAAAGAGTCTAAGATGGACGAATTTGAACTGGCCTTCCAGGCCATTGTGGAGGCATGCATAGAAGGATAGAATATGTTTTATATAACGAGTTGCTAGCTCACTTTATGACATCTAGAAGTTTAAAAATACAGTATATGGGCTTTCCTTTGTACTCATGCCACAGGGCCTGTGGATATTAGGGCTAGGATTGGCAGGGATTGGCTGCATTGGAGAAGGTGTACATGGTATATAAGAATGTGGTCTGGTGCTAGCTTGGAGATGATTGGATATTCCTAAAGATGACTTACCTGCTCTCTAAGGACAGAATAAAAGTAGTCTGCATCAGGTAGCATGAAACAGGGTCCAACTCTCTTTTGGACAGTTGAAATCAGAAAAGTGAAAAGTGTGTTTGAAGTCAGACTGATAAATATTCAGCACTGCCAATTATTAACTTCAATTTCCCCACTTAAAATGGGGATAACACTCTTTGCTTCTGCGGTTGTTTTGAGAAGAAGCTGAATTAATGTAAAGTGAGTCATACAGTCTTAAAGTTCAATAAATATTCAACCTAGGGTCCCTGTCTTTTTTTTTGATTGACACACACACACACACACACACACACACACACACACACACACACACACACCCCACTCATTTTTTTCTGTGTTTTATTTCCTTGGATTTTGCCAAAAGTCTTGTTTACTATTTCTTATAATCTTACCGATGACATAACATGGACACTCTCACAAATAAGTTTGAAAAGCAACTTCTGGAAACAGTGTGCAATAAGGTCACAGAACTACTTTGAGACCAGAGGGCTCCTTCATTCCTACCCACTGAGTGACCAATGCCCATGCCCAAAGTCTTAACTATCTTGCGAGGCAGGCCGTGTTGCTGGGGTGTTTCCTCTGACAGATCAACAATGGCTTCATCTCAGTTATTAGATTTTGATTTATTCCCAGAATTACCTGGACTGAGTTCAATGGCAGAGCAGTACTTGGAATGATGGACTATCATATGGACTTCATTTTCTTGAAATGTCACATGTTCTAATATCCCAATTTTTCTGGGCAGACAATAGCATGATATTTAGTTTTATGTGGCAACTTGGTTAGGTTCTAGTTCTTCAGCTATTGATCAACTTGGCTAGGTTCTACTTATTCCCAGTTTTTCAATGAAACACTAATGTAGGTGTTGCCGTGATTGTATTTTATAGATGTGGTTGACATCTACAATCAAGTGGTTTTAAGTAAAGAAGCATATTCTTGATAATCTGGGTGGTCCTTCATCTAATCAGTTGAGATGTCTTAAGAATAAAACTGAGTTTTCTCTGAAAAAGAAGGAATTTTGTCTCCGGACAGCAGCATTAGCTCCTGCCTGTCTTTAGGTTTCAGACTTGTCAGCTTCTACAACAATCATGTAGGAACATAAACACACACAGAGACACATACACAAACACACACACACACACACACACACACACACACACACACACACTTCTCTGTATACCTTGGGTGCCAAAAAATGTATACACATTTTAAGGGATGTTATCTATGTATTACTTTTAATTCATCATACTTGGAAGTGTCTGGACGATGATGGTAACCATTATGACTACCTCCTGTAATTGCAGAAGTCAAACGTGACTTGTATTCATTTTCTGTTATTGATATATATTGAGTAATACTCAATATGTGTATCATTTTTTGGGGCACCCCTGATATATTTGTTTGTATATATATATTTATGGTTTTCTTTTTCTGGTAGAAACTGACTGGTAGATTTTGGTACCAGGAGTAGTTCTAGCGAAATAGAATCTTGAGGACTGGTTCTCAAATCTGCTTAGATTTAATGGCACAAATGATGCTATTTCCAGTGGTAAAGAGGACCCTGGTTTCTCATGGTATAATGTAGCAATAGAGATGTGTAAAATATTGTTATTGGATACTACTGCTAATGAAATGCATATACAGGCAAGGTTCTGGGTGACCACATGTTTGAAATCTTTGAACGTTTTACTCAAACTAAGGAGTATAATGACATTGACTAGTTTGCTGGAACTGTACTACAGAAAGTGAGCAAACAAAAGGAAAAACTAAGAGCTCGAAATTTCTACCTTAAGTACTGTATAAATGACCCCAAATCTTCTAAATCTTCTCTGAAAGAAACTGTCTTAGTCCATTTGGACTGCTATCACAAAATGCTCTAAATTGTCTTATTAGCAAGAGAAATTTATTCCTCACAGTTCTGGAGACTGGGAAGACAAAATCAAGGCACCAGCAGTTATAGTGTCCAGGGAGGGTTCACTTCCTGGTTCATAGATGGCCGTCTTCTCCTGTATCCTCACTCACATGATAGGAGAAGCGAGCATGTTCTCTGGGGCTTCTTTTATAAGGACATGAATTCCATTTATGAGACCTCCATCCTATGACCTATCACCTCCCAAAGTTCCTACCACCTAATTTCATCACACTAGAGGTTGGAATTTCAATATATGAAATATGAGGGAATACATAAAAATTCATTCTATAGCTGAAATCCTTATCTCCTATAATTATAGGACTGGAATTTATGAAACTCAAACCTTTAGTCTCATACTGGAAATGGAAAAATTAAACTCCCAACTTCATAGAGTTTTCTTTTTCCTGTTAAAGTGAGGATATTGTTATTAAAGTGAGGACATAGCTTGGGAAAGAATGGGATTCAGAAAATTGTCATCGGGATGTATAGAAAGATTCCAATAAACCCCAGAACATTGAACTCCTATTAAATAATGTCTGATCTTGTTTATCAGTAAAAACACCCCTTCCATCCTTGTCTGAGAAGGTTAACTCTGCTTTGTCTGAAGAATCTGAAGAGACTTCCCCTGATGTAGTTGCTGGCAAGATACCGCAAATTTAGCTCAAAACATATCCTCCAATCTCTTTGCTTCTAAAATTATAACTAGACTCAAGTATCAGAGGGTGAGGTAAAAAGCGTGTCCTATGAGGAAGTGTGCCACACACCAAAGAAATGCATACATTTTAACATTTATACAGACAACAATCTGAGTAGGAATGAATAGTAAGGGTGTGATATAATGGAAAGAAATGAAGAGTTGGATCCGTTCCAATTTGTTGACACCGGCTCACTGAGCAGATATTCTGAATTCAATTTTTTAACTTGAGAATTGAGAAATTACTTTAACAGTGTGTTGTTAGCTGAAACATAGGACAAAAATTTGCCTCCACTAAAGGCAGCTGAAATTCCAGGACTTCTTTAGCATAATATAGAAGAAGTGTGTAAAGACTTAGAGAGATTGGAATGTTAGAGTAGGTTTATTGTGTAAAACCAGCTTATCGAACCTGGGAGGGTCTGGAGGACACATCTTTCACTACAACCATGAATGGTAAATTTGTGAGAGCAGTCCCAGTGACCTTGAAGAGCTCTGTGGTCACTCTTCTCTGTAGGTCACTAATTATGGAGGGAACTTTGCTACCAAAGCAGTAATCAAAATAGTCTGACTAACAGAGAACTGTGGCATTGGCTAGTTGACTAGTTGATATCCCTAAGAAAGGAATAGATGGGCATGCTACACATTCTTAATTAATCTATATAAGCAAAAGTCTAACTGGAATTACCAAAATAGAGTGTTATGAAGCAAACTGTGTCCCCCTAAAATCTTCTTGTTGAAACCTAAACCTCCAGCAAGACTGTATTTGGAGACAGGTCCTTTAAAAAGTCAGTTGAGCTTAAATGAGGTCTTAAGGGTGGGTCCCTAATCCAATATGACTAGTGTCCTTCTAAGGAGAAGAAGAGACACCAGGGATGGGTGATCACATAGAAAGGCCACCAGAAAACATGGTGAGGAGGTGGTCATCTACAAACCAAGAAAAGATGGCTCAGGAGAAACCAAACCTGCTAACTTTGATTTTGGGCTTCCAGCCTTTAGAACTATGAGAAAGTAAATTTCTGTTTGGTAAGCCAAAACACCATCTGTGGTGTTTTGTTATGGCAGCTCTAGGAAACCAAGAGAGTCATGTCTCCTTAATTAATTCCCAGGCATGAAGCAATTTACAAGCCCCAAACCCCTTGAACGATGGGAAGGACAGGTCTCCTTGAGAGGGGATACTGCTACACTGCCAAAGATTTGTACTATTAATCTTTTTTTCCAGGGTGACTATGCACTGAGGAAAAGGAAATCTACTTTTTTGAGTATTAAAGTACACTTGCTCTAGAGTGACACTAATTCCAGAAGGCCCAGGACATCACTGTGGTTCACAAGTCAGAGTAGGGACTTATGGAAGTCAGGAGATCGATTGAGCGTTGCACGGATTCATATCACAGTGGGCTCAGTGGTTCCCTGAACCCATCTTGTGGTTCTTTCCTCAGTTTGGCACACAGGGTGGGAATAGACATATAAGGAGGGACCCTGGAATTTATTTATAAGAAATTGTATATTTATTCTTCTATGTTTAAACTTCAGCCACCTTCCAAGTACTCTCCATTTGATGCAATACACTTATTGAGACAATTTTCCACTTCTCAGAAGTTATTGAACTTGTCAATTTTTATACCTTTTAGTGCTTGTGCTGTTCTTTTATTCACCTCTTCCACATCAGCAAAACGTTTCCTTTGGAGCCCCCTTTTTTTTTTCAAATCCAAAGAAACAAAAAATGTATCTTGGGGGTAAGATTGGGTGAATAGGGAGGGTGGGGTATGGGGGTTATGCCATTTTTGGTCAAAACCTGCTAAACACTGAGCATAGTATGTGCAGGTGTGCTCTCGAAAATCGCTCATCATGAAATGGGCAAACGTATTAAATGAATCTCAGCAAACAAACAAACAAACAAACTCACTGAAGTTGA
This sequence comes from Carlito syrichta, assembly GCF_000164805.1. Taxonomy (NCBI): domain Eukaryota; kingdom Metazoa; phylum Chordata; class Mammalia; order Primates; family Tarsiidae; genus Carlito; species Carlito syrichta. The sequence goes on along the minus strand of NW_007253552.1, from coordinate 315,543 downwards.
ATGCAGTCTTTCACAACACTAGGTAATACACTAACGCTGATGGGTTCCTAGAACACTTACTTAATGGGAGAAGCCTGTACTACAAAAAGGGCCCACCCTCCAAAAGATAATTCTTATTTTTTTGGGTCCCCCTCCTTAGTAAATAGCAGAATCCACACATTGGTTCCCTGACCTGTGGGGTGAGGGCATTTTGGTGGGAAAATTCAAGTGGAAACTGTTAGAATCGCCTCTACCTAGGAAAATAGTGAACCCCAAACAATACTGCATCTCTTAAGGGATCAAAGAGATTAGTGCCCCCATTAAGGACTTGAAAGATGCAGGGGTGATGATTCCCCATCCAACTCTCCTATTTTGGCCTGTGCAAAAGAAAGATGGATCTTGGAGAATGACAGTAGATTATTGTAAACTTAAGCAGATGGTGACTCCAGTTGCAGCTGCTGTTCCAGATGTGGTTTCATTACTTGAGCAAATCAGCACATCCCCTGGTACCTGATATACCTGATATGCATCTATTCAGCTGGTGAATGCTTTTGTTTTGTTTTGTTTTAATATGTGCTAGTAAAGACCATCAGAAACAGTCTGGTTTCAGCTGGCAAGGCCAACAATACACCTTTACTCCTATCTCAGGATAATCAACTTTCTATTCCTAAGTCACGATTTATTCCAGAGTCCTTAATTGCCTTTCCTTTCCAAAAGCATCATATTGGTCCATTACATTGAATCATACTGATTAGACGGTGGAGATACTTAGGATTTTGGAGGAAAACCCTGCCATCCTCTGCAGGTAACTACTCATCTTTTGATAAACAGCTTTTGGCTTGTTACTGGACCTTAGTAGAAACAGAACACTTAACCAAAGGTCGCCAAGTTTCTATGTGACCTGAGCTATGCATCATGAACTTGCTGTTGTCTGGCCAACCTAAGCCAAATTGGATGTGTAGAGTGTCATTCCATTATCAAATGGAAGTGGTGTTTATAATCTTGAACGTGAGCAGGCCCTGAAACCACAATAAATTGCATGAGGAAGTGGCCCAAAATGCCCCACTTCTGCCATATTAATTTTATCTCTAAACCCGTACCTCTGGCTTCATGGGGATTTTGCCACAAACAGTTGGACTAAAGAAGAGAAAACTTAGTCTTGTTTTACAGATGGTTCTACATGCTAAAGTAGTCAACTGCAGTGTAGAAGTCGTTCTTTGGGTCACCCCAAAGGAGAGTGATGAAGCGAATTCCTCTCAGTGGTTTCTTATTTTGCTTGGAATGAGAAATAACCAGAAATATGAGTCTGTACTGATTCATAGACTGTGACCAATGTTTAGCTGGATGGTCAGTGGCTTGGAAGAAACATTTATTGGAAAGTTGGTAACAAGGAAGTTTGAGAAAGAGGTATGAGGGTGAACATTTATGACTGCATAGAATCATTAAGATACTTATTTAGCTGGGCTCGGTGGCTCAGCCTGTAATCCCGCCTTTGGGAGGCTGAGGTGAGTGGATTGCCTGAGCCCGCGGGTTTGAGACCCACCTGGGCAGTGAGACCTCATCTCTACAATAAATCAAAAAATCAGCCGGACGTGGTAGCACATGCCTGTAATTCTGGCTACTTGGAAGGCTGAGGCAGAAGGATCGCCGGAGCCCAGCAGGTGGAGGCTACGGTGGCGGGGAGCGGCCACTGCACTCCAGTCTGGGCGACAGAGTGAGACTCCAACTCAAAAAAAAAAAGATATTTATTTATGTCTTGTGAATGTTCACTGGGGTTAACACAGCAGGGGAGAATATTCATAATTATGTGAACAAAAGTATCTTTTTTGTGAATATCAGTTAGTTCTTCCCCCAGCCACTCCTGTCATTGCACAGTGGGCTCATGAGCAAAGTGACTTTGGTGGCAGAGATGGAGGTTATGTATGGGCCCAGCAATATGGACTTCAACTCACCAAGGTCTACCTGGCTGAGCTACTGCAGAGTGGTCAATATGTTAATAGCTAACACTGAGTCCCTGACATACCACCACTTCGAAGTGATCAATCAGACACTTGGTGGCTGGTTGGTTATTATCATTACAGAAGGTACTATGCTTTGTTCTTACTGGAACCGACATTTACTCTGGATAAGAACTTGCCTTTCTTGTATGCAGTGCTTCTGCCACAACTATTATCTGTGGACTTACAAAATGCCTTATCTCTCATAATGATAATCCATACAGCATCATTTCTGATCAAGGGACATACTTCGTAGTAAGTAAGTGTGGCAATGGGCCCATACCCATGAAATTCATAAGCTTTACCATGTCCCCAGTTATCCTAAAGCAGCTGGCTTGATGAAACAGGAAAATTGCCTTTCAAAGACTTGGTTACAATGCCAGCCAGGGAGTAGTACCTTGCAGCACTGGAATGATGTCATTCAACATGCTGTATATTCTCTAACTCAGCATTTAGGGCATGGCTCCCTTTCTTCCATAGCTGGGATTCATATGCCCAGCAAACAAGGGGTAGAAATGAATATGGCACTATTTATTCCTAATGATTCACAAGCAAAATGTTTGCTTCCTGTTCCCATGACCTTATTCTCTGCTGCTCTAGAGGGCTTAGTTGCAAAGGGATAGATGCTTCCACAAGGAGACACAGCAGTGATCCCACCGAGCTGCAAGTTGAGACTACCATGTGGCCACTTTGGCTTCCTTGGGCCTGTGAATCAATAAAGAAAGAAGGGAGTTACCATGCTAGCTGTGATAATTAATCCTGATTACCAAGGGAATTGGGGGCTGCTACAACATAAAGAAGGTATGGAAGAGTAATAGGAGACCCCTCATGGCATCTCTTAGAACTAATATATCCTGTGATTAAAGTCAATGGAAAACTAAAATGGACTAATTCTGGCAGGAATACTAATGGCCCAGATCCTTAAGGAATGAAGGCTTGGGTAACCCATCAGGCAAAAAACCCACCATATCAACCTGAGGTGCCTGCTAAGGGCAAAGGGAATATGTAATGTGAAGTAGAAGAAAGTAGTTATAAATATCAGCTATGATCACTTGATCAGTTGCAGAGACAAGAGCTGGAACTGCTATTAGTATTTCTTCCTAATTGTTTTTCTTTTTTTTTAAAGTTGTGGGATACAATTCAGGATTAGATATACAAGTAGTCATAATACAGTAAAACTTATGCCTTCCTTTGGTCCCTACTTTGCCTGTTTTGAGATCAGGTACCCTGATTGATGTTGTGTCTCCCTCCCCCTTTAATCCTTGGCAGTATCTTGCTACTTCCAGTCCCCTTCTAATAGTATTATGGTAAATGCTCAGGATACACTTATGAGTGAGAAAATATGGTACTCAGTTCTTTGTTTCTGTGATAAATCACTGAGTATTATAAACTCTAAATCTCCTAAGTTGCTGCAAAGTCCATATGTTTGTCCTTCTTTATGGCTGTGTAATATTCCATTGTGCATATGTACCACATTTTAAAAATCCAGTCCAGTTTCAATGGGCAGCATGGTTAGTTCCATGTTTTTGCTATTACAAATAGTGCTGCAAAAAACATGCACGCGCAGGTATCTCTTTTGTAGAAATATTTGCATTCCTCTGGGTATATTCCCAGTAGAGAGATTGCTGAGTCATATAGTAGGTCAATTTCGACTTCTTTTAGAAATTGCCACTCAATTGTTTTCAATAGAGGTTAAACTAGTTTGCATTCCCACTAGCACTGTAGAAGTATTCCCTTTTCTCTACATCCTCGCCAGCATCTCTCATTGCTTGTTTTATTAATTATGATCATTCTTACTGGGGTTGGATAGTATCTCAATGTGATTTTGATTTGCATTTCTCTGATGATTAGTGAGGCTGAGTACTTTTTCATGTGTCTGTTTGCTACCCATATACCTTCTTTTGAGAAGTGTCTATTTATGTCTTTTGCCCACTTTTAAATGAGAATTTTTTTTTTTTGAGTTGGAGTCTCACTCTGTCACCCAGACTGGAGTGCAGTGGCCACTCCCGGCCACCGCAGCCTCGCCCGCTGGGCTCCGGCGATCCTTCTGCCTCAGCCTTCCAAGTAGCCGGAATTACAGACATGCGCTACCATGCCCGGCTGATTTTTTGATTTATTGTAGAGATGAGGTCTTGCTGCCCAGGCGGGTCTCGGACCCGCAGGCTCAGGCAATCCACTCACCTCAGCCTCCCAAAGGCACGGAATTGCAGGCTGAGCCACCGAGCCCGGCTCAAATGAGGAATTTTTGTTTTTCCTTTTGGCACATTTGCGTTCCTTTTAGATCCTAGATGTTAGGCCTTTGTCAGATACAGAGTTGGCAAATATGTTTTTCCATTCTGTGGGCTGTCTCTCCACTCTCTTGATGGTTTCTTTTGCTTTGCAGAAGCTTTTCAGTTTGATGAAGTCCCACTTGTCTATGTTATCTCTTTTTTTTTTTGAGTTGGAGTCTCACTCTGTCACCCAGACTGGAGTGCAGTGGCCGCTCCTGGCCACCGCAGCCTCGACCTGCTGGGCTCCAGTGATCCTTCCTCCTCAGCCTTCCAAGTAGCTGGAATTACAGGCATGTGCTACTATGCCCGGCTGATTTTTTGATTTATTGTAGAGATGAGGTCTCGCTGCCCAGGCGGGTCTCAAACCCACGGGCTCAGGCAATCTACTCACCTCAGCCTCCCAAAGGCGCGGGATTACAGGCTGAGCCACCGAGCCTGGCTTATTTTAACTCTTATGGCATGGACATCTGAGGTTTTGATTAGGAATTGGTTGCCTACTCCGATTTCTAAGATTCTTATAGTTTGTGGCTTTACATTTAGGTCTTTGATCCATTTAGAGTTGATTTTTGTGTATGGTGATAGGTAGGGGTCCTGTTTCAATCTTCTGCATGTGGTCAGCATTTTCCCAGCACATTTACTGAATAGGTTCTCCTCTCCCCAGTGATTGCTATTGGAGGCTTTGATGAGTTTGCTGAGAAGTTGAGGTTTTGCTTCTGGAATCTCTAGCCTGTTCCATTGGTCTATATGCTTGTTCTTGTACCAATACCAGATTGTTTTGATTACTGTAGTCATATAGTAAAGTTTAAAGTCTGGATGTGAGATATCTCCTGCTTTGTTTCTTTTGCTAAGCATTATTTTGGCTATTCATGGTCATTTATATTTCCATAAGAATTTCTGTATTGTCATTTCCAGATTTGAGAAGAATGATCTTGGTAATTTAATGGGTATTGTGTTGAATCTGTAGATTGTCTTTGGTAGGACAGACATCTTAACAATGTTGATTCTTCCTATCCATGAGCATGGAATATTTTTCCATTTGCTGAGGCATTTCATTTTTTTTTATTGTGGCTATCGTGAATGCAATTGTGCTTTTTATTTTGTTCTCTGCCTGTTTGTTATTGGTGTATAAGAATATGACTGTCTTTTGCATACTGATTTTTGCACTCTGAGACTTTACCAAAGTCCTTTATCAGTGCAAAGAGGTTTTTGATGGATTCTCTTGGATTCTCGAGGTGTAGGCTCATATCGTCAGTGAAGAGGGATAACTTAACTTCTTTTCCTATTTGGATACCCATAAATTTCTTCTCTTGTCTAATTGCTCTATCTAGCACTTCCAACACAATGCTGAACAGGAAGGATGAGAGTGGGCAGCCTTGTCTTATTCCCGTGGTCTTCCATTGGTCTTTTCTTTTCTCTTTATTTCCCTTACTCAGTGGTAGTAGGAGAGGCTTTCACTTCTGATGCTTGCTCAGCCCTCTATTCTTCTCTGATTCAGGGCTCTGAATTTGTTCTATTTTGAAACAAGGCTGTGGGAGGGAAGCTTTGCTGTCTCTTGTAGTTTTGAGAATCAAATAAGATGGAAGATGGGGAGCAAGTATTTAGAAACTATTTGCAAATCACTCCCCAGCACCACTCTATGTGACAATGCAATGGGTACATGTATGTACCCCCTGAGCCCAAGATATAGTAGCAGCAACGAGGAGAACAGAGAAAAGTAATGAAATAGAATGGACAAAAATAAAAAAATTAAAAGCCAGAAAAACAAAAGCAGAAACCCACACACCAGTCACAAAACAAAAGGAGAAGGAAAAAAAGAGAAGAGGAAAAAAGGGAGGATGCAAATCAAACCCTCACACATACATTCATACACACATTAAAGTAAAAAAAAGTGAAGAACAAAAAACAAAAAGAATCTGAAAGATGAACACTCATTCATTCACATATACACATAAACAGAAAATAAAAAATGCAAGATATAAGAAAGAAAAAGAAGAAGAAAGAAAAAAGGTGGGGGAATGCAAATTAAACCCTCACACACACATTCACTCACAACGAAAAAAGAAAAATATGTGGAAAAAAACCCCAAACAACAAAACCCTGCCCTCTTGTGGCAGGTTCTGTAATTATTACTCTCAGTTGTCCACAGGAAGGTCTCTTTGCTGTCACCTGTAGAGATGCTGCCAATTCACAATCTCCCCAGCACTCAGTCCAGGGAAGGAGGTGAGGGGGGAGTAGCGGGGGTGGGTGGAGCTTCAGTCTTCCCCTCCCACTATCATGTGGCCCGGGGGGATCCCCCCTGGTGGGGAGGTGTGGGATTGTCTCCTCACCAGTTACTGGTGGGATGCTCCCCAGCCAGGCTTATCCTGGAGTAGAATCCTCCTGTGTTGGCTGATGACCAAGCTCTGCCTGAGTTCTTCCCTCTCTGTCATGCCCCTCTGTGGGACTGATGTTCAGAGGATGACTATGGAGGAGGGATTGGGACAGTCCTGGACTTATCATTGACCTCTTTCGGGGATCTTCCTCATCGTTACACCCTTTGTCCCATGGCTGAATCAGGGTAGAGGGTGGATCACCTGAGACTCAGCACTCGTCCTGTCCATCCAAAGTTTGTGCTTTCGGGACGTTCCCTCTGGGTCATGGTCAACCCGAGTAGTAAACCCACCAGTGACAGAGATTGAATCTCTTGCTCTGTGGTGAGCAAGCAGAACCCTTTCCCACCCAGTTTTCAAGTTGGTGGCAGGGTGCCTGCTTCTTCTTCTCCAGTGGGGCTCTGACTCTGGTTCCCTCACAGTGTTTCCTTTACAACCCTTGCTGCCAGTGTCCAGCCAGGTGCTGCAGTGTTGAGGCAGAGTCTGGATCTGGCAGTTACTCTCAGCAGCAGCTTCTCAGGAAAGGCTTTGCTGATTTAAAAAAAAAAAAGGTGCTTGGTTTCTGTACCCCAGGAAGCACTAGGGTCCAAGCAGAGTGGCTGTGGCACCATCTACATCACCAGGAGAGCACTGGCTACTTGCTCCTGAGTCCCCACTCAGTTAGCCAATCACATGCTCACTTACTCACAGGCACATATGCAAAATTGTCCATACACTCATTCATTCACACTGGGACTTGCTTAGTGTGACTTGCTCCACCATCATCTTCCTCCGCCATTCTTCCTAACGTTTAAAAAAATTTTTAATTTTGAAGATGTGGAGTACAATTCAGGCGTAGGTATACAAATGTTCATTATGCAGGTACCCTTGTTGATGAGGTGTGGCTTTTGGTAAATATATTTGTGTGTGGATAGATTTGTGTGTATACAAGGAGGACCAAAAAATAACTGGAATTTATTTAGGTTAAAAAATTGTGTATTTATTCTTACTTGTTTAAACTTCAGTCATGTTCAAAGTACACTCAGCTTAATCAAGATACTTTTTTCTACTGATCAAAACAGTTTTTGAGCTCATCATGTAGATGCCTTTTAGTGCTTCTGCCATTTTTTGTGTCACCTCTTCCACATGGGCAAAGTGTTCCCCTTTGAGGGTTTCTTCCTCCAGAAAACAACAACAACAACAAAAGCCCCTAGTGGAGAAATTGGGTGAATAGGGAGGATGGGACACAGGAATCATGCCATTTTGGTCAAAAACTGCTGAACACTCAGTGTGGTGTAGGCAAGCGCACTAGTAAATCACCCATAATGAGCTGGGCAAACATGTTGTAAGAATGTCCAAAAAATTCACTGAAGCTGAATGCAGCCTCTCACAACAATGCTAGCTGGTACACTGATGCTGATGGGATCCTAGAACATATATTAAGTGGGAGAAGCTTGTACTACAAGGGACTTACCTTCCAAAGAATAATTCCATTTGCTTGTGGGTTCCTCCTTGTATAGAAAATATTTTTGTTTTTTCCCTCTCTTACCCCCCTATTGTTTAGCATAAGATATATGTTATAATATAGTATAGGAAACTTAATACTGGTTAAGTTTATTTCAAGATATCAAGGAAGAGTAGGAACAACATCCAAGGACTTTGCATCCTTTTCTGGGGAAACAGTTAATACCTTTCTGGTTGCACAAATGATAGTTGTATTCAGTGAAGTGAAACTATTATTTTATTTTTGTATTTATCTGGAGATTGAGTACAGTTTATGGAAATGTGAATGGGTGCTAAGTTGATGAGGAGTGGGCTGTAATGATTAATTTTATGTCAACTTGTCTATTATTATATTATTCACTCAAACACTAACTTAATGGTTACTGCAAAGGTATTTTCTTGAGGATGTTAGCATCTATAATCAGTTGACTTTAAATAAAGAAGATTATTTTCAATACTCTGGGTGGGTTCATCCAATCAGTTGAAAGGACTTAAGAACAAAACTGAGTTTTCCCAAGGGAAGAAAAAACTTCACCTCTGGGTGGCAACATCAGGTTCCACCTGAGAGTTTCTAGCTTGCTGGCCTGTAAGGAATTATAGACTTGCCAACCATGTAAACTAATTCCTTAACATATAAATATGAAAAATATATACATGTCTCATAGCTATTCTATCTATATACATATATATTATATACACATTATATTTGCTAGAATGACTTACAGAACTTAGGAAAATGCTGTGCTTCACTATCATATTTTATTATGAAGGATACAAATGGACCACCAGATGAAGAGGTATGTAGAGTGTGGTCTGAATGGACACTAAGCACAGGAGCCTTTTTTCTTCACAAAGTTGGGGTGCATCAACTTCCTGGCACCCACTTGAAAGCTCTCCAAGCCTCTTGTTCAAGAGTCCAGGCCCTTTCTCCTCCCTGAGCGCCAAGGGGTGGGACTGAGGGTTCCCACCTCCAATCCTGTGTTTGCTCCATCCTGAAGTTGTCTGGGAGCCCCAGTCTGAGCCACCTCACTAGCATAGAATCAGAGGTGTTCCTAAATAACAAAGACCCTTTTATTACTCAGGAAATCTCAAGGGTTTAGGATCTCTGTGCCAGGAAGCTGAGATCAAGACCATGTATATATTTTTATTATGTCACAGGGCTGGCCTATGTTTTTTGCTTCCAGTCTCAGGCCCCTTTGGAGGTCCTTTTCCCCTGCTCTTTCCTAAGTCTGATCCTCCAGCTCCTCCCTGATGTTGTTAGCAGGGACCCTCCACCAACATCTCTCCTTTGATTAAATTAGCCAGAGTTAGCTTTTATTGCTGGCTATTAAGACCTTGGCTGACACATGTGTCCTGAACTGATGTGAAAGAACCAGTAGAACAAGGTGCGTAGTTCTGTTTGCATATTTCTTTAGGTTTTGTGAGTTTGCAATAGTTGACATGGGTGTATGATTCCCATTTACTTCTCTAGTGAACTCTTCAGCAATGGACTTGCCCCTAATTTGGCTGTAGATTATTATAGCTAAATGCTGATTGCTGCAAAAATAACTTGTTTTGACCTCATACGAAAGCAACATTCAAAATCAACTGGAGGAAAGTAAAACATGTGTTCCAAAGTCAGGAAAAGAAATTCCGTGTGTGTGGGTTTCAGGACTGGCTATGTCTTTACCATCATCCCTTTCCTCGTCCACTAGCATTTGACCATCGTTTAACATGAACAGACAGATATTTTGAAAGGACACATTCTGAGAGAAAAATTACTCTCCTTCTTGGGTGTGTTTTGTGGTTTCTGCAGCTGGAAGTTACAATAGGCTATTTGATTAATGAGCTGTTTTATTGGGATGCAAATAATGTATAATGTCATAAGATCCATATGTTGTACATTACAGAAGCATAAAACTTACCTTGGCACAAAATGGAAAATCTAAAGCATCCCTCTTGAAAGCATTTATCATGCTGAACAAAAATCATGTGGGTATTTCTGGTATCTATGAAACTGATGAATACTGTGCCAGATTTGTTTAGTTTTAGTGCTAACTCTGATTGTGTGTGTGTGTGTGTGTTGTGTATTCGTCAGAACTACCTTTATGCATCTACCCAGTCTATTCAGAATAGTTGAAAGAACCAAACAACTGGTTCTGATAACATACAGAAGCTATGACTTGCATGGTTTAGAACAAAACTGCTAGAGACTGGAAAGAAAATGTATTTCTTATCAAAAACAGGAGGTTAGAGATAGATTGTTCATGTTTCACCAGTGAGGAAGGGCGTGAGTGTGATATGCATATCCTCAGTCTACTTCAGGGGTCCTCAAACTGTGGCCTGTGGGCCACATGCGGGCCGCCGAGGACATTTATCAGGCCAACCGGGTGCTTTTGCCGCCGCTGCCTGTCCTGCCTAGCAGCCAACTCACCGGGGCCCACAGTGCGCATGTGTGGAATGTGCGTCACACTCTCCGACTCCCCTCCTTCTCTCAGTCTCTCGACTCCTCCTCTCAGTCTCGGGTGTGATCGGACGAGTCACGAGCTTGCCTGTGCAGAGCCTGCTGCTGCCTGAGGGCCGAGGTAAGAACAAGTTAGGATTTGTTTTTTTTTGAAGGTAGGAGGTCAATTTTTTTTTTTAAATTTTGCAATTAGTAGGGCCTTTTTTTTTTTTTTTTTTTTTTTTTTTGCAGTTAAGGGGGACCTTTTTTTCCTGAAGTTAGGAGGTCTATTTTTTTTTTTTGCAGATAGGGAGCGCCTTTTTTTTTGAAGTTAGGAGAGCCTTTTTTTTTTAAACTATAGTCCGCCGCTCCAACGGTCTGAGGGACAGTGAACTGCCCCCTGTTTTAAAAGTTTGAGGACCCCTGGTCTACTGGATAAGAGCAGCACACTCCTTTGGAGGTATAGAGACAAACAGGCGTGTGTGAACTGTGATGAAGCACCAAAGCTTTGTTGGGTGAGAGTGTAGTGTTGGACCCCCAAAGACCCTAAAAGGGAAGGCACTTATCTGAGAGGTCGAAGAAATGAACCAGAGACAATGGAGAAGCCATGGGCTTTATTTAGGAACTCATGGATAAGGAAGGTAATCCAGGAGCGGCTGACTGGTCAGGAAAAAAACAGCTCCCGACTGTAAAAGACACACAGATCACGTCGCATGTTACGTGGTCCTGGAAGCACAGGACGAGTGGGTTTCTAGTGCGCAGGCACAGTGTGAGAACACATGCAGGCATATGTCGCATGGACACAAGACAGCTGTGATTTCTCTCTTTGGGCAGAATTTTTAGTATTACAATGAACAAAGGTAACCACAGGTTATGGGCATTGATCCAGGCATGCCCAATCTGGTCTGAGCCAGCTTGGGGGAAGAATGAAGGGGCAACTGCTTTAGGGAAGGTTTTGCGAGAACATCCACTGTGCATAGCTGCAAGGTGTGGTCAGCAAGTGGAAGACACTTTGCCCATGGCCTCAGCATGACCTGCGTGTCCAGGAGAGAGTCTGAGGGGAAGGTGAAATCCTAGGTTGACCACCCCCAGGACCACACTCCAAGTTCTCTGTTTGGAGCCAATCCAGTGTGTGTGGCCCTGCAATGAGAGATGTCACATCCAAATGAAATCACTAGTAAGACTGGGCAGGGCTGAGCGACCATCTTCTCAGGACCTTCCCGTGGACCACGGCTTTTTATCCCTCAGCTTCTGCTCAAATATAATTTTTCAAAGAACGTTCTTTTGCCGGGCTCGGTGGCTCAGCCTGTAATCCCGCGCCTTTGGGAGGCTGAGGTGAGTGGATTGCCTGAGCCCGCGGGTTCGAGACCCACCTGGGCAACTTGGCA